>NW_007234043.1:97441-150302 GCF_000164805.1 Carlito syrichta | reverse complement strand
TGCGGTGGCCGGGGAGCGGCCCCTGCACTCCAGTCTGGGCGGCAGAGTGAGACTCCAAATAAAAAAAAAAAAAAAAATGTTTCTAGGTATTTTGTTTCTTTGGCAGCTATTGTAAATGGGATTGAGTTCTTGATTTGATATTCAGCTCGGTTGTGATTGGTGTATAACAGTGCTACTGATTTGTGTGTGCTGATTTTTGTAAACTTGGACTTTACTGAATTCATTTATAATAGCTAAGAGTCTTTTGGGGGTGTATAGGATTTCTTAGGTATAGGAACATAACATCAACAAATAGAAACAGTTTGGTTTCTTCTTCTCCAATTTGGATCTCTGTTATTTCTTTATTCTGCTTGATTGCTCTGGCCGCACATCTCATTTTAGAAAGATCTCTTCTTCAGTACTCTAGCTGGTTGTTTTCCTCAGTTTATTTAATTTTGCTGTCTTCAGCATTATCTTGTTAAAAATAGGAGTTCAGGATACTTGTTTTTCAAAGCGATATCTAATTTACTAATTAACACAAATTTCCTTTTCAATCGTTCCCTTTCTTTTTTGCTCAAACTAACACCAAAGCCCTTTAACTTACCAAGCAGCAAAAGGGGACTCCCAGTGTCTAAGACAGAGCATCCTTGAGGATCCTTGAAATAATTATAGAGCAATAAAAACACATAGATTCCAACCATAACACTGCTACATATATTAGTAATATTTACATATTACTAATATGTAAATTACACTACTAATTTAATCTTTATACCACAAGTACAATATGCTATTGTGTTCCCATTAAATAATAGTGGAAACTGAGGAAGATATGTTAAGTAACGTGTCCAAGGGTACACAACTAGTGTGCATACTTAGATCTAGATTAGATATTTTGGGGAATTAAAAAATTATGTGTCAGATATATTGCTTATCCCTAAAAAAGTAAAACCTCTGAAATATTTCATTATTAGATGAATTAGCAAATGGGCAAATAAGTGAATTGATTATTGAATGTTTAATAAAAACTAAAAGCAGTGCATCCTATAGGATCAAACCATTATTTCTGTGTTTATTGAATTAGAATCCTTTGAAATCAATAGAGAAAAAAATACAGGATAGAATTGGTGTTTGAGGAAAATGAAGTGATTTTGAGCTTTAGATGAGAGAAAGTAGTCCAATAAATTCAACAAATAGTATTCACACAATACTTGAAAGTCATTAGTATATTGTAGAGATGCAGAAACATATGTGATATGTTCGTTGTTTTCCACATCTTTCTAGTGGGAGAAAAAGATTTGTAAAAAAATAAGTGTTTTGGCAATAATGAAATACAAACAAAATGTAGAAATGCTATAGAAGAGAGAGACAAGACTAAATGTTTTCCTGAATGTGGACAGAAAATTCATACAGATAACATTTATAATTAAATTCAAATTGGCATTCAAGGCAAAGAGCCCTTGTGCTAGGGTCCTCATACTTTAAATTTGTTTGAATTCTTCATTTAAACTTCAGTGAATGCTGCAACGGAATGTTGTGTATTTTTTATGTCCCATATATAGGAAATGGACCTTAGCTCAGTTTTCTGTTTTTGTGAAGCCAAATTTTGTCTGTGTCATTAGAGTAAATTAGTGCTCCAGGATTATTTCTTTAACTAGAAAAAAAATGCAGATGCCAAATTTTCATATGGATATTATACACAAAACTGCTGATCTAATTTAACATTTCAGAGCATTTATATCAACTGGAAAAACAAGATTTCTGTTTTAAAGTAAACATTTTTGTAACTGTCGATATTTTCCTTATAGACCTGCTCATATATGTTTGAATATTATTCATCTGTTTAGAGAGTAGGAGATTTTTTGAGATTTAGCATATGCAGTTGAGATGTGTCTAAGGGACTCCAAAAAAAAAAAAAAAGTTAAGTGTGGCACAGTCTAAGAGGAAAATTACTTGCTTAATGACTTATAATTTGTGTCCAGCAATGCATGTGGTGATGGATGGAACTGTTAACTACTTGCCATGCAGATTTCAGATGATACTACCAAAACAAAAGACATTTATACAAGTCCAGAAATCAAAGAATTTTTACCAGTCATCAAAAATCGAAATGTCAATTGATGAAATAAGGATTTAAAAGATCCAGGAATTAAAATGAAAAATTCCAAAGATTCTCAGAAAATATAGCAGCCAGAAATGAGATTACAGTGGTACAGAAAAAATTATATCTGAGACTCTATTGTATTAAGTACTGTGCTAGGATTGTATTTGTTTTTAAGCCAATTTGGTCCTTCTTTGAATTTCTAATGCTCATCTGGAAATCAATTATGTAGCTTTTATAGGAAGTGGACTTGAAGAATGACACTTTAGAGCTACTACTAAATTTCAGACAAAATTCTAAGCTCTTGACAATGCAGTGAGTTATATGTGGATACCATTCTCAAGAGAAATAACAAATTTGGGGACATTTTTATTTTATACACATAGAGTAAATATGTACAATATTATCTTAGAATTTGTGTATGTTTCTATATATGCTAAAGTAATGCAAGTATATGGACCATTTCTAAATGAAAACAGACAATTAATAATTATTTATTGGTGAATAAATTCATAAAGCAAACATTTTTTACTCTTACACATTGAGTTTCTCCTTTGCATGCAAATAACCCAGACATTAATCGGATATCCAAAAAGTTAACTGGGAGTCTGCTTCTCAAGAAACCATGACAAATTAGAAAATATATTTCAAGTTAAAGCGATATGTCATACCTTGAACTATGTATACTTTTAGAATACAAATACTTTAAGC
Source organism: Carlito syrichta (assembly GCF_000164805.1). Taxonomy (NCBI): domain Eukaryota; kingdom Metazoa; phylum Chordata; class Mammalia; order Primates; family Tarsiidae; genus Carlito; species Carlito syrichta. The sequence continues at coordinate 147,511 of NW_007234043.1, read as the reverse complement.
CTTGGTTCTTCTGGACAGAGCCTGGAATAGGAAATAGCTAACGCATTCCATATTGGAAACAGCTCTTCTGCAATAATCTAACTAATGACTTTTCTCAGTTTATTAAATTTTCCTGCCTTCCCTTTAATCTTGTTTAAAATGGGGGTTCAGAACACCTGTTTTTCAATGTGAAGTCTAATTACCTAATTAGCATAAGGTGTCTTTTTCAGCAGTTCCCTTTCTGTTTTTGCTCAAACTAATTCCAAAGCCCTTAAACTCACCAATCAATGTAAAGAGGCTCCCAGTGTCTAAGAGACAGCATCCTCAAGGATCTTTGGGAAATTATTATAGAGCAACGAAAATGTTTACAAGTATGGGATTCCAACCAGGGATGTGCTTAAAGGTCCTTTTTCCTCTCCTGTACAAATTTCAGTTTATTTATGGCTAAGACCTTGGCAAGACAAATGGGCTCCATCTCCGTTCACAGCATGCTCAGTATACCATGTGACTGCTTCCTGCAGTTTTTTACCCTCCACTTTGTAAAGTGCCCTTTCTTTTGTCTATATAAACATATGTATTTACTTGTTCCTCCAAAAATTAAAAAGGGAGGGAATCAACATACATTCATTCTAGTTTTTCAAAGCTAATAATGCACCAAATTGTGAAATATAAGAGGATTACTACTAGTTCAACAAAAATCTTTCTTTGATATATTTCTTCAAACACACAGACCTTTTCTCTAAGCACGAAGAGACGGTCTGTTTGGGTAGTAATAGAATCATTATAAGGCAATGTTTATAAGGTCTGCACTTTAAAAAAGAAATTTGGATAACCAGAGAAAGCAGTAGAATGCATTATCAAACTGTGCATTTAAAACACTATTAAGAGTAATTTAGAGGTCAAAGTGTCCTCACAGTCTTAGGTGTTTTTCTCTGTCATCTCAGTATCCTGGCCTTTTTATTTTAGCAGTGGTAAATATAACTTATTAATTAACTGATGGGTCTTAGAGGTACATTGCTAACAAGACATCCTAAAGGCCAAAGTCTATTCATTTAGCTTCAAGCACATTTCAATGTCCTTATATGCTTTAATCCAACCTTTAGAGTCTCTACTCAGGTCTCTACAAAGAGTGAAGTAAAAAAGAAGAAAAATATTCACATAGCTTAAAGGAAAAGAGAGTAAACACGTTTCTTGATTATCTGCATATACAAAATATTTACACATAGATTTTTTTTATTGATGGATTTTATATATATATATATTTAAGTATAAGAGAAACATCACATATGTTAAAATTTATTTGGAGGTCAGAAGATTCTGGTTTAAACTCTAACCCTGGTAAGAGCCAAAAACTTTTGGAAAAGGCAGTTAATCTCTCTTTAACCCATCTTTCATTCATGTCAGGCTTTCCTGAAACTACCAATTGTGTTCCTACCAACAATGCCAGCTCACTTCTTCGAGTACTAGGAAGCTCCTTCAACTAATAACCACCAAACATAAAATGTGACCCTGTGCCTTGTATTCTTTCCAATTTTCCTCTGTGGCTATGGACAAACTCTCTTCTATATTACCTTTCTATTGCACTACAAATTGCCAGACACGTAAAGACTTGAACAGCACAACTCCTTATTGTCGCTTCATTTCCCAGTGTCAAAAGTTCAGGTTTGTTAAACTGGGTATTCTGACCAGTCTTCCTCAATCAAGATGTTGGCTTAGGGCAGTGTTTCACAGCCAGTTCCAACCTCATTCACTAGGTTGGCAGAATTAATTTCTTGAGCTCTCTGCTAGTTATTGATGAGGCTACGTTCAGCTTGCTTCTAGAGACTGGTTGAAGTACCTTGCCAAGTTGTTATCTTGATATACTCTCCCACAACTTGGAAGCTTGCTCTTTCTAAGTCACCGACGGAGAGTCTCTCTACAAGAAGGTCTACGTATCTCACAGAGGACATTCACCTGATTAAGTTAAGATCACTCAATAGAATGTCCCTTTTTTACAATTCAACAAATTGTCTACGAATAAGAATGGTTTTGTTGTGATTTTTTTGTAGTCAATTTAGTTTTTATATTTTATTAAATAACAACTAAAATACTACAATGAATAAATTTGTGAGAGTGAACCTTCAAATTTTGTTCCTGTTTTTGAGTTTTGAAATAAAGTTCAATACTTCTAGTATAATATTTATGCTTATTTAAATTTTTGAAAAATAATATTGGTTAACTTTAGAAAAGTTCTCTTTTTACTCTTAATTTGTTTTGTGATTTTAAAAATCACCAATGAGTGTCAATTTTCTGAGTATGTTTTTTGTACTGTATAATGATTTCTCTTTCAGTACTTTAATAAGATATAATTAATTAATAGATTGTGTAATCTAGACCATACATATGTTTATGGGATAAATGCTGCCCAATATTTTGTATATGTAAATCTGTCTATAATTTTCCCCTATATATGAATGTGTTTTATCCATAATTTCCATTTTCTTCAATTATTTTAACTTGGTTTTAGTAACTAAAATGCTTTGGAAGCTTTCTTCTGTCTCTATTAATTTAAAATAGTTGTACATGGCCAGGCTCGGTAGCTCAGTCTGTAATCCCAGCACTTTGGGAGGCCGAGGTGAGTGGATTGCCTGTGCCTATGGGTTTGAGACCAGCCCAGGCATCTTGGCGAGACTTCATCTCTACATAAATCAAAAATTAGCCAGGCATGTTAGCGCGCACCTGTAGTTCTGGCTACGTGGAAGGCTGAGGTGGAAGGATCGCCAGAGTCCAGCAGGTGGAGGCTGCAATGGCCAGGAGAGTTTCACTGCATTCTCGTCTGGGTGACAGAGTGAGTCTCTGACTCAAATAATAATAATAATAATCGTAATAATAATAATAATAATAAAATAGTTGTACATGATAAAGATTGCCTAATTTTTGAAGTGTTAAAAAATGTCAGAATCTAGTATTAATTTATTTATAGTTTTTTAGGTTGTATAGTTCTTCTAAAATCAATTTATGTGTGTGTGGCTTTTTTGTCCAGCATTTTGCTTAGTTTGGAAATAGCTGTTCATGTTTTTAAAATATAATTTTACAATTTTATTTTTTCCTCAATGTGTTTGTGCCTTTTCTATTTCATTTTATTAGTCTTGACAAAAAGTTATTTATTTTTAAAATTATTCCAAAGAGCCAATTTTATGTTTTTAAACATCTTTATTTTCTTTTTAACTAAAGTTTATTCTCCTATCTTATAATTTCCTCTTTTTAATATTGTTATGTTTATTATTTTTGCTAGTCTGAGAAGGTGAAGCCTAGCTCTTTCTTTTTTCCTCGATCTCTTCGAACTCCTCTTTCTCTTCCATCACTTTCTTCCCCTCCTTCTTCTTCTACTTCTCCTCCACATCCTCCTTCTTATCTTCTTTTTCTTCTTCTTCATTCTTGGCTTAGCACAATTAAAGATACACTCCTATTATTTAATGCTAGTTTAACTGCATATTTTAGATTTTGATATGTAGTGTTTTTACTGTAATTCTGATCAATTAATTCTGCAATTCCCATCGCCATTTTCTCTTTATCTTATTAGGTTTAAAATAACGCACATAAGTTTGCTCAGAATATATGATTTATGAAATTTTTATTATTAGCAAATGAATAAGGCTTACTTTATAGTATAATTTATGACCAAAATTTACAAATGTGCCTAAAAAACAAATATTCTTTGTGTGTTGTGTGTGTGTGTAGGGTTTCTTTCTCCTCCCTCTCTGTCTCTTGAAAAGAAGGGATAATAGCATGAATATGCCACCTGGAGTCAAGTAGAAACAAAGCAAGAAGGTGAAGCCCATGATCTTTTTGTAATTTTGTATATTTGTCTGCTGTGGTGCTCAATAAGAAATACCAGCCAAAAATATAGCCCAATCGTAAAGCTGATCTGGTTGTTTACAAAAGATGTAGGATATACTACCTGGCTTGAATCCCTAGACTACCAGCCTCCAGGTCCAGCTGCAGAACCTATCCCAAGCCCTGTCCAAGCACAGATGTTTATCAAAATGCAATTCATCAAAGAGCAATGACTAATTCTGTACATCAGGGGTTTAAATGATGTTTAGGTCACCCCCTAAGCTCAACCCAAAACCCACCTAGGCAAGGAAGCAAAACTCAACCACATATTTCTGTTGAGCAAAGCAGATGGCTCCATTCATTCCAAGAAGAAATTCCTCCTAAACTTAAGACCCAGACTGTAATCCTGTCCAACCTCAAATCGCAAATATCTAAGCCACCTGACAAGAGCATATATCCTGTGTCTGGGGCTAATCAGAGTTAATTAGAGTCCAGCCAGTGTTTTCATGTGACAGTGGAATCCAGCCAATAGTCCCACGTAGAATGACAGGCTACACTAAATAGTAGAGGTCTACTTCTGCCACAAAATACCTGTAAAAGATGGAAGAGGTGACTACTTGCTTAAATGTGCACACACTAGCACACAGAACACACACATACCCAAAGACTACAAAAAACACACAGGAAATCCTAACATCTGTAAAATAAACTATCAATATTCCAACATTAGAATATAAAAAATAGAGATTTATGAAATGACAAAAACATTTGAAATAATTCTCTTAAATAAGTTCAGTGAATACAAAACTACATGGGAAAATGTTTTAAAATATAGGAAAAATGCGTGAACAAATAAAAGGTTTAATATACAAATAGAAAAAGAAAGAAAGAAATTCTAGAGAAGAAGAATAAAATTACCGAACTAAAAGATGCAATAGAAAAACTTAAGTTGCAGGTTCAGTTCTCCTCTCCCTAGTGGTTGTTAGTGGTGGCTTTGTTGATGACTTGGTTGAGAAATTGAGCTTTTGCTTCCTGAGTTTCTACCCTGTTCCTTTGAACTCTGTGCCTGTTTTTGTGCCAATTCCTGTCTACTTTGATTATGGTAGCCTTATAACAAAGTTTAAAGTCTGAAAGTGTGATACCTCCAGCTTTGTTTCTTTTGCTGAGGATTGTTTTGACTGTTCGTGGCCGTTTATATTTTCTTCTTTTTTTTTTTTTGAGTTGGAGTCTCCCTCTGTCGCCCAGACTGGAGTGCAGTGGCCTCTCCCAGCCACCGCAGCCTCGACCTGCTGGGCTCCAGCAATCCTTCCGCCTCAGCCTTTCGAGTAGCTGGAACTGCAGGTGCACGCTACCAAGCCCGGCTAATTTTTTGATTTATTGTAGAGATGAGGTCTCCCCTTCTCAGGCGGGTCTCGAACCCATGGGCTCAGGCAATCCACTCACCTCAGCCTCCCAAAGGCGCGGGATTACAGGCTGAGCCACCGAGCCCGGCTATATTTTCATATGAATTTCTGTATTGTTTTTTCCAGGTCTGAAAAGAATGATGATGGTAATTTAATGGGTATTGCATTAAATCTGCAGAATACCTTGGGTTGGATGGACACCTTACCAATGTTGATTCTTCTAACCATGTGCATTTAATATTTTTCCATTTGTATCATCTTTAATGTTTTTGAGCAATGTTTTGTAGTTTTCATGGTAAAGGTCTTCCATTACTCTGGTTAGGAAGATGCCAAGGCATTTCACTTTTTTGTGGCAATTGTGAATGGGATTGTGATTTTTATTTGGTTCTCTGCCTGTTTGTTGTTGTTGTATAGCAATGTGACTGTCTTTTGCATATTGATTTTGTACATTGAGATTTTGCCAAATTTCTTTATCAATGCAAGAAGGTTGTTGACAGATTCTCTTGGATTTTCAAGGTACAGAATCATATTGTCTGCAAAGAGAGATAGCTTGACTTCGTCTTTTCCTATTTGAATACCCCGATTTCTTTCTCTTGTCTGATTATTCCAGCTAGGACTTCTAGCACTACATTGAATAGGAGGGGTGAAAGTGGGCAGCATTGTCTTGTTCTAGTTTTCAGGGGAAATGCTTCCAATTTTTTTTTTTTTTTTTGAGTTGGAGTCTCACTCTGTAGTCCAGACAGGAGTGCAGTGGCCGCTCCCGGCCACCGCAGCCTCGACCTGCTGGACTCAGGCGATCCTGCCGCCTCAGCCTTCCGGGTAGCCAGAATTACAGGCTTGTGTTACCATGCCTGGCTGATTTTTTGATTTATTGTAGAGATGAGGTCTCACTGCCCACGCGGGTCTCGAATCCGCGGACTCAGGCAATCCACTCACTTCAGCCTCCCAAAGGCGCAGGATTACAGGCTGAGCCACTGAGCCCGACTTGTTTCCAATTTTTGTCCATTTAGCAATGTGTTGGTTGTGGGTTTATCATAAATGACTCTTAGTATTTTCAGCAATGTTTCTTCTATGCCTATGTGTTCAAGGGTTTTTATCAAGAAGTGTTGCTAGATTTTAACAAAAGCTTTTTCTGTGTCTAATGATATAATCATACAATTCCTATTTTACATATGCTTATGGTCTTGCAGATATCGAACCAGCCCTGCATCCCAGGGATGAAGCCTACTTAGGCATATTGAATGATTTTTGAGATGTGATTTTTGAATCCAATTTGCTAGAATCTTACATATTTTTGCACCTATGATCATTTGTTGTATCTTTACCCATTTTGGGTATCAGTGTGATGTTAGCTTCATAAAATGATTCAGGGAGAGCTCCATCTTTCTCAGAAAAAAAAGAAAAAAGAATTCATGAACTCAAAGACAGAATATATGAAATATCCAGTCAGAAGTACAAAAAGAAAATAATAATAAAAACAATAAAGAAAGTTTATGAGAATTACAGACTATCTTCAAGAGAGTTAACTTTTACAAAATAGTACTTCCAGAAGAAGAAATGAGAGAAAAGTGTGAAGGAGCATATTTAAAAAAATAATGGTTGAAAGTTTCCCAAATCGTGTGAAAGAGGCCAGCATCCAACTACCAGAAGCAGAGTGATTGCTAATCAAACCCAACCTAAAGAAAAGTTTACTAAGGCACATAATCAAACAATCAAAAATTGGAGACAAAAAATTCTGAAAGCTGCAAGAGATTAGAAACATATCGCATACAAGGGAGTCACAATGAGACTACAGATTTTCTAGCAGAAACTTTAGAGGACAGAAAAAAGTATGATAGTATATTTCAACACATGCTAAAATAAAAAATAAAATGTCATGCAAAAATACTCTACCCAGCCTAGCTGTCCTTCATAAAATTATTTAAAGCATATAATCACAGAAAACCAACAAACCACAAAGGAAGGAACTCCAGAAGGATGAAGGAATAACATATGTACAAAACAACCATAAAACAAATCACAAAATGACAATGGTTAAGTCCTTATCTAAGGACAATTGCTTTGAATGTAAATGGATTAAATTCTTCAATAAACGACATAAGAGTGGCAAAACAGAAAAATAAATAAATAAGACCTAAGTATGCAGCTATATTCCACCTACAAGAAACTCATTTCACTCATAAGAACATACATAGACTGATTGTGAAGAAAAGGAAAAAAGACACATCATGAAAATAGGAGCCAAAGAAAGCAAGGTTAGCTATAGTAAATCATACAAAATAAACGCCAAGTCAAAAACTGTAAAAAGAGACAAGAATGGTCATTATATTATGATTAAGTGAGTCAATTATTGAAAAGAATATTATGCTTAAAATAAATATATGCACCCAACACTAGAGCACCTAAATATTTTTTTTGTGGGGTGGGGGAAGAGCACCTAAATACATAAAGGAAATAGTAGAGAATCTGAAAAGAGAGATATAGTTCAATGCAACAGTAGTGGGGGACTTAAATTCCCTACTTTTAACAAGTATTGATCATCCAGAAAAAAAAATCATCCAAAAATAAGAGAATATACATTTCTTCTCAGGCACACACAGAATATCCTCCAGAATAGATTATGTTAGGTCATAAAGCAAGTATGAATACATTTTAAAAGATTTAAATCATATCAACTACTTTTTATTATCTTAATGTTGTAAAACTAGAAATTAATGAGAGGAGAAATCTTGGAAAATCTTCAAATAAATGGAAATTGAACAACGTGTTTCTGATGACCAGTCAATCAAAGAAAGAAAAATCAAAAGGAAAATTTAAAAATTTCTGCATAAAAATATCTAAATAAACAACCTAGCATTACAACTTAAGAAACTAGAAACAGAAGCATTAACTAAATCTAATGTTAACAGAAGGAAGGAACACAGATGATAACATAAATAATAAAATAAAGCTAGGAAAATAATAGAAAAAAAATCAATGAAACTAAGAGTTGACTTTTGGAAGAAAAAAAATCAACAAAGCATTAGGTTGACAAAATAAGAAAAAGAGAGAAGACAGGTAAGTAAAGTAATTAATAATAATGAGAAATTATAACATATCACAGAAATATAAAGGATCATAATAAAATTATCATGGACAATTATACCCCCACAGCCTGGATACCCTAGAAAAAATTATAAATTTATAGATTCATATGTTCTACTTACATAAAATCAGAGGGGAAAAAAAGAAAATCTGAATAGACCAATTGCTAGTTAATAACTTGAAACTGTAATAAAAAGTTTCAAATCAAAGAAAAACTTTACTGCTGGATTCCACCTAAAATTTAAAAAATTTAAATTATTTTTACTCAAACTCTTCTGCAAAATGAAAAAGGGAATATTTTCCAACTCTTTTCATGAGGCTAGTTTTTGCCTTGATATATAAGTCAGGCAAGCACATTACAAGAAAAGAAAACTACAAGTCAATATTCCCTAACTAACAATAATCAAACAATCCTTAACAAAATACTGACAAACCAAATACAGAAACACATTAAAAAAGAAAATAGTAATTCTCCATGATCGAGTGAAATTTATTCCAGGGATGCAAGAATGGTCAAGCATATGCAAATCTATAAATGTGACACATTAATTGAATGAAGGACAAAACCACATGATTATCTCATTAGATCAGAAAAAGCATTTTACACAATTTGACATTCTTTCACGTAACTCTTAACAGATTATGTATAGAAGGAATGAACTTCAACACAGTGGAAGCTGTATATGGCAAATCTACTGCTAACATTATATTTCCCAGTGAAAAAACCTGAAAGTCTTTCTTTCTTCCAAGCTTAGGAGTAAGCAATAATGCTCACTTTTACATCTCTCTTCAATATAGGACTGAAAGTTTGAATTTTAATGGGGATTGTACTAAAACTGTAGATTGCTATGGGTAGTATGAATATTTTAACATTATTATTTCCTCAAATCCATGTCTTTTCAATTAATTTTATCAAATTTTTGTAATTTTAGGTGTACAGGTTTTTCACCTTCTTGGTTACTTTATCCTAATATTTAATTATTTTGTGGCTATTGTAAATGGTGCTATTTTCTTGATTTATTTTTCAGATAGCTCATTGTTAGTGATAGAAATACTAATAATTTTTGTGTGCTGAATTTGTATCCTGTAACTTTGCTTCATTCATTTTCTGGTTCTAATAGCATTAAAATATTAATGTAAAATAAACTATGGCTGAAACAAAAGGTCTGAGACTAGAAAACTAATAGAAGAAAACTGGAAAAAAAACTATAAAATATTGGTCTGACAATTTTTTTTAAATTGACCCCATAAGCTCAGGCAACAAAATAAAAAAGTAGATGAGTGGAATTACTTAAAATTAATAAGCATCTGTAGAGCAAAGTTAACAATTAACATAGTAAAGAGACAATCTCTAGATTGGAAAATATTTCCAAGTCATATGTCTAATTAGGGTTTAATTTCCAAAATATATAAAGAACTCAAACAACTCAATAACAAGAAAACAAATAATATGATTTCCAAAATGAGCAAAAACCCTCAATAGACATTTCTTAAAAGAAGACATACAAAAGGCTGACAGAGACATGGAAGCACACTCAACATCACTAAATATCAGGGAGATGCAAGTTAAAACCACAAAGAGATATCATCTCACAATTGTCAGAAGGAAAATTGGCAAAGTTATAAAGGAAACCAGTGTTTGGCAAGAATGTGAAGAAAAGGGAATCTCCAGTACACTGTCGGTGGGAATGTAAAATAGTACATCTATTATGTAAAACACTATAGAATTTCCAGAAAACACTAAAAATAGAGGTTCCTTATGTTCCAGCAATCCCTCATTTGGATATAAATCCAAAGGTTTTGAAATTAGTATGTCAAAGAGATATTTGCACTCCAGTGTTCATTACAGCATTATTCACAATAACCAACTGATTGTGTCTATCAACCAATTAATAAACAAAGAAAATGTGGTTGTGTATACACAATGAAATACTATTCAGCCTTTAAAAAGAAGGAACGTACGTCATTTGTGACAACATGAGTGAACCTGGAGGGTATTATGCTAAGTGAAATAAGCCAGGGACCGAAAGACAAATAATTGTCGTTCTCATATATGGAATCTAAAATAAATAAATAAATAACTAATCAAACGCAGAGAAGCAGAGAGCAGAATAGCAATTACCAGAGATTGGAAAACAGGAAGAGTGGGGCAATGTTGGTCAGAGTAAAATGTTTTAACTCTCCAGGATGAATAATGATTAAGTATTTGAGGTCATAGATATGTTAACTAGATTGTTTAATTATTTTTTCTATACATATAACATAGCATCATTTAGTATCTCATAAATATGTACAATTATTATTTGTCAATAACCAATCAAAACTAAAAATGATATTTGAAAAAGACTGCAAAAATAATTCTTCTTTTAAATAATCTGCTTATGCTTACTTATTTTTTAGAATAAAAATGTCAAAAGAAAATGTATATCTTTTGCAGAATTATTTTTAAATTTAAGCTTTAAAGTATTGCATAAGGCAATAAAGGAAATATGATTCTTATAGTTCATTTAAGTTCCATTTTGATTATAATAAATAATTTTGGAGTTTAATTTTCCAGAGTCTCAAACCCAGTTAATTCACTTACTGTGAGACTTGGACATAATACCTCATCGAAGGACTTCTTAGTTTTGTTTTGTTTTGTTTTGTTTTTTAATCTGTAAAATGGGAAAAAAATAATTACTTCACACATTACTTATAAATGTTAACTACATATATTTAATGTACAATGTTTAATATACTCCTTGGCCCACACTAAGTGCTATTGAAATTACAGCTATAATGGTAATTTTGGTAATAATTGTTATCAAGAAAAAATGCCAGCAAATTAATAGAATCTTGTTTTCATAGCTATTGCCCATTTTATTCACACAGAAAATATAAAGAAGTAGAAAAAAAGAACAATTTCTATCCCAATTTCACAGACCAGAAGCCTGTGACTCATCCTGGCAAGTTGTTTTATTTAAGTACACAGGTAATCAGCAATACAGTCAGACCTTAAATTGGCATCGTTTGACTGCAAACTTAGTGTTTTAACTTCAGCCTAAAGTATTTTAGTGCATTTGAGTAATTTGTCTTTTGCCTTAATACTCTAAAGGTACTTAAGGAAAAAAAATTAGATGTGTCAGAGAATTTTTTAAAAGCAATTGAAAAACTGATGTCAGGAGGGCAAGCTCTAAAGAACAATACACTGATTCAGAGAAATGAAGGGGCAGGTCTAGGGACTTGCTCCTGGAGGCAGGCATGGAGGGACATGAAATGTGAGTACAGGAGGTCAAGCTTAAAATAATAAATGCCTGTGAGGCTGATTCTTCATTATTATTGTTATTCAAGCAAAGACCCACAGCTGTTACCTGGACTTTTGGCCTAAACCACAGGCTTCTTCATATGACTGTTGTGAATTACACTAAAAGGGCTTTCTTAAGTAGCATTTTAAAAGAAATAAACATGAAAAAATACATTGAATAGAGCTCAAATTTGTTTGCAAGTTTATGGCCTTAATTAACGTAACATTGTTGGTTCTCTACCTTTGATCTTAATAGTATTAATATAAAAAAGGAAACAAAGAAAAACTTGCTACAGGTATGACATGTCAGGTAACAGTGTTCCATTTTGTAATGGATCCCCATGTCCATAGAACAAACTTGCTATAAATTGGGAGAAAAGAGTTGGGAGGAAAGCTAAGAAACTATACCATCTTTAGCATCAGACCATTTACCTTCCCATATCTTAGTTCACATATCTTAGTCAATGAAATTCTTAGAACACCCTTGTGCAATCGACATTAAAGAGTATTGGCAAACTGTAGTCCAAAGACCAAGTCCAGCCTGCCACCTGTTTGGGTAAATACAGTTTTATTAGATCACAGTCATTCTTATTTACTTATATGTGGTCTAGCGCTGCTTTTGAGTTTTAGTGGCCAAATTGAGTAGCTGCAGCCAAGAAGTTGTGGCCAGCAAAATACATACTATCTGGTCCTTTTTAAGAAAAGCACTGTTGAATCCCAGATAAGAAAACGGAGACTCAGTGAGAGGAAATGTTATGTGCAAGGTCAAATAGATCTTGGTTCTTTGAAAGCAGGAATTGATCTCAGAGTTTTCTAATTCAAGATGGGATAAAACTCAAAGACTTCTCCAGGGCAAGAAAGATGAACTCCCCCTTTAAAGTATCCATTTTATACATATTTGAAAACATAAGTTCGGCTAAGAAAACCAGGTATTATAATGCAGAAAATCTTCAGTTCGGGATATGAAAAACTGGTGAGAGAGCCAGGTTTCCCCATACTTGCTGTTAGTACCTTCTCTCTTATGTGGTGGGAATTAAATGAGGAAATGTTGGTGGTTATGTGATGCATACTAGAAAGGAAATACTGACATATGCTGATAATATTTTTCAGTGCCAGGTCAAAGTTTTGTTTCCTGCTAGAAAATGTGCTCACTTTCAAAGGATTTCCTTTTAAATAGGATACTTCCTTGAAGTTTTTTTTTTTAATTTCCTATTACCCTGCCCAGGCAGAAGTGTGAAACAAAGTTGATGCCTTCAGCTTCAGGCTGATAAGGAGGAAAAGAGATTGGTAGGCAAGAGGAAACATCTGGGCATAAAAATGTGAATTTGGGAACCAAGGGTGTGTCTCTTAAAATGTTCCAATTAAAATCTGCCTTGCATCATCTATAACCTTCCACTGATTTTGAGTTTTCTCAAATTTTACTCCACCAGATGATACAGTCAAAAAGTCACAAGACCATCAAGTTAAGAAAGTAACATTAACTAGTGGGAAAAACTTGCAATTTTGTACTCAAACAACATGAATGAATTTATGCGTTGCTGCCTTATCAGAGTACCGAGTGACTATGCAGCTGCTGAAATGCCAGTGTCTATTTTTAAACGGGGCAACTTCTGTCCCCATTTTCCCACTGGATTGGTGTGAGAATCAAATAAATGATGCATGCACACATTATATACTTAAAATTAAAGCTATTAAGGAACCATGCAAAGTAAAAACGATGGCGTGACTAAGATGATGATGTTAATGATGATGACAATGAAAATGACAAAGGTGACCAATCCAGGACATTTTTGAAAGACAAAGAGGGTGCTGTTAATAATTACTTTGGGCCAACCTCCTGGAACTAGGATGGCCCTAAGAAAACTGAAGACAGGGCCACAGTCACAGTTCTTAAGCATTCAACTTCACAGCAAGTTTAATCGCCAAGGATCACAGCACAATCTGGCGCTGGAGAAGAAGACTTCATACTTATCTCTTTCCGGCAACATAGATCCCAAAAACCTAACCTGGAAAGAGGATGGAAGAAGGCAGTGAATAGAGAGACGGAGCCTAAAGTCTTCCTACTGGTAGTTTCTTAATGCAAATCCATTTCGGATTAGACAGCTGCACCTCTATGATTCCTCAAGTCCCTCCATGTCTATCATCTCAACCCCAGCTTTCCTTTCCTACAAACTTCTCTTTTAAAGACTTTTTTAATTAAAGAAAGTTTGCAAAAATACCCCTTTTCATTAACCGTTTCTTATTTTGTCAGGCAGAAATTGTCTTACTTTTGTATTTAAAACTCATTTAAGCCGGGTTCGGTGGCTCAGCCTGTAATCCCGCACCTTTGGGAGGCTGAGGTGAGTGGATTGCCTGAGCCTGTGGGTTTGAGACCCGCCTGGGCAGCGAGACCTCATCTCTACAATAAATCAAAAAATCAGCCGGGCGTAGTAGCACATGCCTGTAATTCCGGCTACTTGGAAGGCTGAGGTGGAAGGATCGCTGGAGCCCAGCAGGTCGAGGCTGCGGTGGCCGGGAGCGGCCACTGCACTCCAGTTTAGGTGACAGAGTGAGACTCCAACTCAAAAAAACCCAAAAAACAAAAATAATAAACTCATCTAAATGTGCCTCGGCTTGTTCAAGAACATCCCCACCTATTCTGTTCACATGGCTTATCATGTTTTGCCTTAACGATTAACAATAACCTTTATCTGTCTTCTCTGTTGCCAGACCCTACCCTTCCAGTTTACTTGACTTCACTGCCTAGGACACTTCCCGTAGAGCGATCTTGCTTAATGGTTTCCCATCACTTTTTCTCCCACACTTGCACAGATTGGTAAACCCGTGCTTCTGTCACAGTGCTTGAACTCTGTGCATTGATGCTGATTGTCCCACATTCACATACTATACTAGACCACAGAAAATACTTGAGATTAGTGCAATTAATGGCACAGTGCTTGGAGCAGAATCTAGGCTTATTAACTTGTTCCTGAACAGCAGATTGAGTACGAGCATTTCTATGGACATCTATTATATGCCCTGCTATTATCCTAAATGCTTTAGGGTTCCACTGTTTAAAAAGAAAAAAAGAAGAAAATACAAATTCTCCAGTTTTTTTGCATAAAATTTTGTCATGACAAAAGTCTCCTTGGTATCTTTATACTTTCACCTGCTCAATATATAAAAATAGGGATCATATCTGACTGATTTTCTAGGACAGTCCTGATTTCAAAAAGCACATTGCATACTATGAACCACTTCTACTGTAAGAGACTTCTAATATCTAATTCAGTGGATCATAAATTCATTTATGTGATAATTATCCCAGAAATCAGGGTGTCTTTATAGAATTCTATGATATAGTGATTGTATCATGTATTTAATTTCATTGTATAAAATCAAATCAGGAAATGTGATTTGTTACCTGAATTCAGTATAAAGTCTTCTTATTATAATGGGATCTAGGAAGAGTGTACTTGGGAGACAATTTTTAAACCAGGTTTTGCTGTTTTTGTTTTTGTCATTATTGATGGCTGTTTACTTACACTGCATATATTCAGATTTTCTTTTGTTTGCATGTGATAGTAGCTAACATTATTAGAAAGAAATTAAGGAAGAGGATCTCATAATAAAAATTAGCTTTCTTTCTGTATTTGTGAAAACATTTATATGGCTGAACACCTTGTTTCTATACTACTTAGGAATATCATTCACTGTTTATTGGTTCAAAATTTTTATTTTATTTTATTACTATTTTTTGAGTTGGAGTCTCACTCTGTATACCAGACAGGAGTACAGTGGCATGATTATGGCTCCCTCAACCTTGACCTCTTGGACTCTTGTGATTCTTCTTCCTCAGACTTCCAAGTAGCTGGGACTTCAAGTAAACATCAACAAAGCTAACTATTTTGTTTTTGTTTGTTTGTTTTCTGTAGAGATGAGATCTTGCTATGTTGCCCAGGCTGGTCTCAAACTTCTGGGTTCAAGCAACTTGCCTCAGCCTCCCAGTGCTGGGCTTACTGGCATTAGGCACAATGCTTGGCAAAATTTTTAAAAATCAAATTTATTTCATTATCATTGCACATTAAAGGACTGAGACTTTAATTCTAGATCACACTTTGAGCAAAATTACTGCTTTTTTTTTCTTTTATCTTTTCCAAACTTGAAAAGAGCAGAATGATCTTAGAAAAAAAACAGCAGTAGCCGGGCTCAGTGGCTCAGCCTGTAATCCCGCGCCTTTTGGGAGGCTGAGGTGAGTGGATTGCCTAAGCCCGCGGGTTCGAGACCCGCCTGGGCAGGGAGATCTCATCTCTACAATAAATCAAAAAACTAGCCGGGCGTGGTAGTGCACGCCTGTAGTTCCAGCTACTTGGAAGGCTGAGGAGTAAGGATCGTCGGAGCCCAGCAGGTCGAGGCTGTGGTGGCCGGGAGCAGCCTTTGCACTCCACTCTGGGCGACAGAGTGAGACTCTAACTCAAAAAACCAAAAAAAAAAAAAAACCCCAAAGCAAAAAAGAAACAGCAGAAATATTAGTCACATAGGATGAATTTTATGAGCTAGCCACAGAGAAAAGTCTTGAAAACAGAATGAATTAAGTCACTGGCACTAAGCAATATGACTGAGGTTACCGGAGGATATGGCAAGGTAGGACACTCTGTTTCTGAAAGCATATTTAGGGTGAAAAGGAAAACTGAGGGGAAAGGTCATGGGCAGGTTATTTTGTATTGTAAAATCTTGATATGCTATAAAATAGGAAGCACCAGACTTCTGAAGAATGTGGGATTTGGAGTCGGAGAGATTGGATTGAATTCCAGGTCTACCACTTACAAGCTGAGTTGTATTTGGGAAGTCAATAAACTGCTGCCAGTCTCTGCTATATTTGCTTAAGTGATAATAACAATAATATGAATATGCATGTATGTATATATATATATTTAATTAGATCATTGAATTTTATTAGGATCAATGTGTAAAATTGTTTTGCATCCAAAAAATGTTGATAACTGCTTAAATGCTGACACCAACAAACATGGAAGCAATAAAAGTGATGAATCATATCATATAGTTGATCTCATTTTATTTTTATGCTAATGCTTTACACCTAGAAATTCTATTTCAAAAAGGTCAAGGCTAAACATACGATAAACCCATTGAAGAGATCAGACCTTGGTGACATAAACTAGATAAGATATAAGCAATACATCTCCAGATATGGCCCTTCAACAGGGAAAAGCCACACTAGTAATATTGTGTTGATCAGAGTCACAGCTTAATTCATGTTCTTCATATATAGCAGTCTTGTTTTTCAGGAGTCTGAAAATCCTTTTGTCCGAAAATTAGGTCAGTGTAGCTATTGTGCTACCTCCCAGCACCCTGCTCCAATGTGCTGTTCAAATCGCCCCCAGCTCAGGAAATCATCAAATAACGCAAAATGCTTACTGTACACATAATGTGTCCACAGCTGCCCTTAGATGATTTTCTAACTGTTATCTTTGTAGTTTCAAGTTAAATTTTCTCATTTCGCATTGGTTGATGTACTCTAACAAGAATATGCATGTAAACAGGAAGGAGAAAAATAATTATTCAGATCTATGTGGTGCTTTTATCTTGTTTTCTCTTCCTCGAGTCTAAAGATGCCCCATGATCATAGAAAGGAATACTGTGTTTTCAAAATAATACTCCATAGAAGCGGTTGGCATGTAGTGATGAACACAGGTTTAGGAAGCTCAAGACTTGGTGTTGCATCCAGTTCCAGTTTGTGTAAGCCGCATTGCTCTTCTGAAATTATGTGTAGCTGCACATTGGTAATACCTAATTCATTGGTATGTAAGGCTTGAAAATGTTTTATAAGCCGGGTTCGGTGGCTCAGCCTGTAATCCTGCACTTTGGGAAACTGAGGTGAGTGGATTGCCTGAGCCCACGGGTTTGAGACCCGCCTGGGCAAGTTGGCGAGACCTCATCTCTACAATAAATCAAAAATTAGCCGGGTGTGGTAGCACGCGCCTGTAGCTCCAGTTACTTGGAAGGCTGAGGCAGAAGGATCGCCAGAGCCCAGGTGGTCGAGGCTGCGGTGGCCGGAAGCGGCCACTGCACTCCAGTCTGGGCGACAGAGTGAGACTCCAACTTAAAAAAAGAAAAAAAGAAAATGCTTTATAAACCATCAAGCACCATACAAGCATTAGTTATTATTGTTATGAATTTTTTATTACTTCTATAGGAAAAAGAGTACTAGAAGTTATAGCTAGGAAGACTAGTTACTTTACAATTCCTAAACAATATTATGAAAAAATTTAAATGCTAAGATCAAGGACCATATTTATTCAGAAGGGTTTATATGCATATGTGTATACATACATATATATGTATATGTTATTCAGAGCAATTAATATGGTCAGTAAAATTGGCCACAATTATAAACACAACAACCAGTAGCGTTAAATAGTACACATCAACCCAAATGTAAAATAACTTTACTGAATAAAACATCCCTAACAACATATTCTCTAAAGAGCATTATGTGAATACAGCACACACACACGCACACGCACACGCACACGTACACACACACACACACTCACACACACACACAGCCATTACAAACAAAATAAATGGAGATGTTAATGAGCTCAGATGAGGACAAAACTGTCTTTAATACTTGGGGTAGATTAAGCACTAGGGAGGCGGGGTCCCACTTAGTCTATGGCCCTGAGACCTGGTCAAGTCTCCGATAATTTCTTTAATTCAAGAGAAATTGAGGTGCAGTGGACCAGATTCCAGGTCCTTATATTTCCAGATCAATCTATTCTCCATTCTTCTTGCCCAGTACAGACAACAAAAGTTTGTTTCTGAAATTCTCCAAAGGTCTGGTTCGTCTGACCTTGCATCCCCGCATACAGTATGGTACTAGCCATGTGGTGAGGACCCCTCCCCGCTGGGGACAGTGAAGTTGAACATTCAGAAGATATGTACTGGCACATGACACACAAGAAGTGATGATTCTTTCCTATAAGGAGTGTTCCGTGTATTGGAATCTTTATTTTTTTCATTTCTTTTTCTCCCATCATCAAGTTCTAGTAAGATCTCACAATAATTATTTTGAAAGAAGTCTTCCCACATTTCCAAATGATTCCTAGGAGGACTTGCATCCAAATTGAGAACCCTGGAGATTCAAGGTTATAGTTTCTGAAGTCAGATTTTTAAGATAAACCAAATAGCCCCTTTATCTTCTCTGAACTCATTTCTCTGAACTCATACTATGCTCCTAGATTTAAAAAATAACAATAATAATAATTTCAGTGGTCAAAAATTGAAAGGCTGTGTAGTGGACCTCTGACATAGGCAAAGCACTTGTTTATGTTTAGACGATCCCTGTCTCCGACTATAGGTTAATAAGGTCCCAGATGTAACTTTTCAATCTCTCATGAAATGATAATGAAAGCCTGCAGCTTCCCTCGCAAATCAAAGAATGTGTCCAGGCTTAGGGATGGCAAAAGACACAGGAATGGAGAACTTCATGTTTTTGTGGGTGGCGAGTTTCACGGGAGCATCAACTACCAGGGTAGCCCTCTGTGCAGTGGAGGTCCTATAGGCAATGCCGGCAGCAGGGGCTGCAACATTCAGCTGCTTTCCAGACTAGTTCTACAGTTTTATTTACACTGTGGTTCTGGCTGAGGACCCTCTCCTTGTTTCTTTCATTTTCTAAGCCTGACTCTCCAGTCTTCCTGGAAACCCTTGAATCATTTCCCTATCTTTTCAGTAAACAAAGAAGCTATAGTTGGTGTGTGCTATATGCTGCACGATTTTACGTGCCCCACCCCCACCAAAATTATATTTTGAAGTCATAACCCTGAATGGGATGATATTCGGAGACGTGACTTTCGGAGATGATTAGGTTATAAGGGTTGAGTTCTTAGAAATGGGGTTAGTGTCCTTATAAGAAGAGACCTAAGGGAGTTTGTTTTCTCTTTCTCTGACGTAACTCATGTGGGGAGGCAAGGAGAAGATGGCCATCTGTGAACCAGAAAGTGAGTCTTCACCAGGCATCAGATCTGTAGCCAGCTTGATCTTGGACTTTTCAGTCTCCAGAACCATGAGAAATAATGTCTATTGACTAAATCATTCAATCTACGGAACTTTGTCATAGCATCCCAAACCAACCAAGACAGCTTGTATTGTTTCCACAAGCCCTGAATGATGTGAATGGGTAATCATTTGTAAACTACTGGAGGTGACTCAGTACATTGTCTTGTACATGATGGATCACTCATACTGCAGATTGTAGACTTTTTCCATAGAGTTAATTCTTCAAATCATTCAGTAAACATTGGCTGTGTACCAGTATGTCCCAGGTACAATTCTGGGTGCTGGGGACACAAAATAGCACAGACTCAAGTCTTTTCCAGTAGGTCATCATCTCCTGAATGGGAAAAATAAGCACATTTTTGCATTCTTGTGCTGTACCTAAAACAGAGGCATGATTCTGGGTTTATATAAACTGTAGCTTTTAGTTCTTTGTCAGTTGTACACCTTCAAAATGCATTCTTACAGTTTATGACCCATTGTTATACTTGTTTATGGTGTCTTCGATGTAGAGTTTATTATCTTATAATTTGTGCTTCTGTATCACATTTAAAGTAGTTTTCTTCTAAAATTCAGGATTATTAAGATGCTTACCTATATATTTTTCTAAAGATTTTAGGTTTTTAATACTTTTTTATTGAGTTAATTTAGCAAATGTTATCCTGAATCCATAGAAGTGATTTTGTGCTACTTCCTGTTTAATAGACTAATGGGGAGAATTGCTTTAACATATTTTCTAATATCATAGCATATCAACATTTCTGGCATACACTCAAATAAGTCTTTATTTTTTTCATTTATCACTGGAACCAATTTGCTAATATTTTGTTTAAAATTTTGCAACTTTGCTCATAAATGGGACTGCTATATAATTTTAGATTATCATCTGTCTCTTCTTTGTTTTATACCAAGTGTATTTCAGCTTAATAAAGTAAATTCAGGTGAATCACTTGTTTGCCAGTTCCCTGGAACAATTTGTTTACGTTTAGACTTTACTCTATCTTGAGTGTTTTCTAACTTGATTGCAAAATCTTCTATGCGTGGTGTCATTTTTTTTTTGTTAGTGGATTCAGCCATTTCTCTTATAAGTTATTGTATCTTTACTATAATCATGTATGTTAAATAAAGAAAAAATATTTATTGTGCCATTTATTATTCTGCAACTCTTCCCCCAGTATTTCTATTCTTCATTCTATATCTTTTCTTGGCAGTCCTTTCCCTTTAAGTCCTTTCCAGAAGTATCCATTTTATTTAACTGTCTGAAATTATCCCATCCCAACTTGCTTTCTTGGCACAATATCAAGGTTCAAGAAATGATCTTCATTATGTGCAGGGCACTGAATGTTCCCATCTCACCAAAAAACACCCACTATCCGATTTCTTAGTATCCTTTTGGGAAAATGTAAGGTCTTCCCTGCAAAATTATTTCCCAAGTATGCAAAAAGCACTCAAGATGTCCAGGCTCTGGGCTTGCAGCTGGGATGAGTAAACAAAGTACCTGTTCCCTTTCCTCATCAAAATTCCTCAGCATTTTTGTAGATGGACTTCTTAGAAGCAAAAAATAAGAACTAAGATAAATGCAGAGATAAGAACCAGGAAACCTAGAGTAGGCAATATCTAAATGATCAGAAATGAGAGTGTGCCATTGAGAAATTAACTTGTTCCTCTAGATCTTGGATAACCAACACTTTGCCCAAGACTGTCACACTTTAGCATTATAAGTTAGGTAACCTGGAAAGTCACTTGGTCTCTGGAAAACCAGCTTCATTGATCACCCTGTCTAGACCTTAAATGCCTAGCACTGTATCTGACACAAAGAGTGAATCCAAGTGCATTCTTAACTAGTTGACATATGATTTGAGTAACCATGAACAGCAGGTGTCTTACCAGGCATAGTGGAAAGAAATAACAGGGCATTTTGAGAAAATGATGCTTACAGTCACCAGAAAGTATGGCCACAGAAATTACAAGTTATTCTGTGTGACAGAAGGCACAGTGAATACAGGAAAAGGGTAGGCAATACAGTTGCAGTAATAGACAAGGGCCAGAAGATTGACGTCTGGTTAAGAATCATGGGCTTTGTTTTGCCTTATGGTAAATAAGAGTTAACTAACAGATAGGCATTAACAGAGTCAGTGTGCTCTGAGGTAGCATACTGAAGAACCCAAGTTGCTTTACATCCTTGTGTATTTTGTTTACACAGGCAGTGTAGTACTATTTGGGAGAATTGCAAGCACATTTTTCATTGGGACCACAAGTCCTATAGTAGAGAAAGTCTCAAAGTGTCGTTAAAATCTCCTGCGTTCTCATCAGATTCTGCTGTATTCTCCTAGTAACCTCAGGCGAGTCTCTGAAATTCTCCAACCTTAGGAATTCTACAAGGGTTTTCTAAAATTCTAAAAGGAAGCAGTGTTATTCTAGGGTTTTTGTAGAAAATGAATGAGAAAATAACCATGGACACGTTCTGGAAAATGTCAGGCAACAAGCCAATCTAGGTTTGGAATTGTAGTTAGAATGATTGGATGGCTAATAGTGTAAGAGAGAATTGACTGAAAAGAAAAGAGGCAACTGCCCTCATTAGCAATTGAAGTTACCCTCAATTGACTGTGTAACTCCAGCAAGGCTATATAATAGGCCTCTAAACTTGAGATCACTCAGCAATAGCACAACTTGGCATAGTTAATGTTAACAGTAGATAATTTGCACGTGACATGGATCAGTTTATGTTCCCAATGCAAAAGAAAGAAGTATTTTACCTGACATCGAAGTTGAGCCAACTTACAAAAGAGTCCATGAGACTGATAAAATATTTTTAATTAAATGACACCTATCAAAACCCTTGTCAGTGAATTCCACCAAGGGATTCCCCAGCGCCCTGAGTGGGCCTTCATCTCCCCAGCTGTCAGTGCTGAGAACATTCTATTTTTTCTCTTTCTCCGAGGTACCAACTCTTCTGCTAATGGGGGCTGCAAGTGCCATTCTCACCTGCATATTGCCAAATGTCACAATCACCTTATATTTTGCCCATTTTCACAATATCTGCTCCCAGTAAGTGGGGATCATAATCATGGCTTGTTTGTGGGGAAATTTGGGATAACATTTGCTTTTTCTAATCTATCATTTTATTAGGATCATGTTAGATATTATACCATGTCTGTTGCAATGGACTGAATGTGTGTGACCTCCCCCAAAATTCATATGCTGAAATCCTAAACCCAGTGTGATAGTATTCGGGAGTGGAAACTTTGGATGGTAATTAGGTCATAAGGGTAAAGCCTTCATGAATGGAATTAGTACTCTTACAACAAGAGGCTGGAGAGTTAGATGACTTTCCTTCCTTTCTCCTATGTGAGGGTACAATAGGAAGTCATCTGTAGACTTAGAAAAGGGTCTTCATAATAACCTAACCATGCAGGTATCCTGACCTTGGACTAACAGCCTCTAGAAATGCAAGAAATACATTTCTGCTGTTTATAAGCCACCCACCCTATGGTTCTGTGTTAAAGCAGCCTGAACTGGTTGGGACATCTGTAAACTTAGCTTATTCAGCAAGAACTCAAAATAAACACGTGGGCTACAGATGTAATTCCAGCTTAGGATCCAGGTGTCTTGTGTGTCTCGGGTTTTAGTTTCAGATCTTCAGCCAACTGCTGATATAACCCAGGGTGAGTCCCTTGAACATTCTGAGATTGAGCACCAGTTTTTTTTTTAATCTGTGAAGTGAAGGAAGCTAATTTTATTTGTTTAATCAGTATGTTGGGTTATAAATAAATAAATTATGGCAAATATGCTTTATAAACTATAATTGCTACCAGGAATATAAGGACTAAAAAGAAGAATGAGAAAAGTGACAGATTTGGAGTCAAAAGTCTGATCTCCTACCTTCAGGTTGGATAGTAATGGTTCAGTCATCATTAATATCTTGGAGTAGTTCAGAGTTTGGCTCTGGAGCTAGAGAGCCCGGTTTCAAATTCTGCTATCACAGTTCTTCAGCCATATGTAGTACCTGTGGCAGGTGGTGCAAATAGTTGGGCTTCAGTTTCCTCATCAGATACATGTGGATGATAATAGTTGTTCATCATATTAATGTAATAAGTGTAACAGATATCAAAAGAGCTTATGCTATATAATTGATGAGAGGATTAGCTGAGTTAAAAATCTGTAAGGCACTTTGATCAGAGCCTGGCACACCGATATCATCCATGCAAGTCATTATATTTATTTAAGTTACCTTTTCTGAAATGAAAAGGATTGGGATGCCTCTGCTAACCGCAAAAATTAATTCATTTCAAAATACTTTGTCAACTTCAAAAAACAGTTCTGATTTTGCTGTTATGAATGAGTACATGCTGGTGAAATTCATTTTGCTCGTCTGGTGGAATTCCTGCATCTCAGGTCACACATATGCATATATATACACACAAACACAGGCATCCACACTCAACACATGGACACATATTTAGAGACACACACAAACACACACACTCACTCATATATATGCCCAAATGCACTAGACTTCTAATCTGCCTCATAGAAAAATCTACATTTTCTTTTGCCAGAGTCAATCTTGAAGGATAAGAACTGGGGTCTATCAGACAATCAACAATTTAATTGTTTCCAGAAAGTACCTTGTCCCTCAAAGATCACTAAGCTGGAAATCAGAAATTACTAACCTTGAACAAGACAATTCTTTTCCCCTTTTGGATACTCAGTTATTTCAGCTGTCAATTAAAGAACTTGGAAAACAGTATATGAGTCCCTATATGAACACTGTTAAATGAAATAATAAATAAATAATAAAAATAAAATTATGAGAAATCATCATTGCTAAGATGTATTGTCATAACAAAATGTTTTTGGAGGTATATTTTTTATAACAAATTCTGTTACGCAAAGGTTCCCTAGGTCAACCCTCCCCATATCTCTCTTCCTTCCTTCCTTCCTTCCTCCCTCCCTTCCTCCCTTTTTTCCTTCCTCCTTTCTTTTCTTCTTTATTTCTTTTTGTTGTAGGTCATTGACTTATTTATTAAACTGAAAACTTAGGAGTGGATGTGAATAAAAAGGTAACACTAGAAAGTTTCTCCATGAATCTCCAAGTTCACTCTTCTGAGCATCTCAGTCCTCTCACTCATGCATTCATTCAACAAACTGTTACGCAATGCCTTCTTTGAATCAAACATTGGTTGTTGGACAATGATAGAAAAATAAAACCGATAAGTTTATGGTTTCGAGAAACTCTGAGTTCATTGGGGAAGTGGGAAGACATACAAGCAGGTGTGGCAAAGATTTGCTGGAGGAGGCAATATTTGAACTGACATAAGAACCAACAGAAGTCTATCAAGGTTTCAGGGTCTTCTGCCAGCGGGCTGCGGTTTGGCAGAGGTTCTGTACAGTGATGCTCCGTGTGTCTGTCCATTCTGGCACCCAGACTGCAGGAACACTTCTCTGGACCATGGGCAGAAACTCAAGGAGGACTGAGACACAAAAGGTGAGGATGCTTAAAGCACATGCTCTGGCATGGAGAACAAGTTTTCTCATATCTCATTGGCCAAAGCGTGTTACAAGGCTAAGCTCAAAGTCACAGGGGCAGTCACGTGACATTCAACCAGGCTGTTTAATCCCATTGCAGGAAGAGAGGAAATAGTTGAAGGGAATAAAAAAACAACTAATTTGTCATAGTAATTTTATTAAAGAGCAGATAATTTAGTAAGGCTGATACACTTAAAATAAAAGGAGATGAGACTAAAGCCTAAAGTAGGGACACTGCCTGGTGCATGGTCACAGTTCATACAGGTGAAATCTTTGGAGTTCGTTAACTCTTTGTCCTCTCTCTTTCCACAAAGCTAATCATTTACTAAAGTTCATCTATAATCATTTACATGTATTCCATCTATAATACTTATACCATTTAGCAAAGCACTTGGCACAGAGTTGGCATTCATTGTATATTTGATAAATGAGTACATGTTTGAATAAATAAATGACTGGCTGCCAGGTTTTCCTGGCAAAATCCACTTTAGGTTGGATGTTCACGTAAAAGTTTGTACAGCACCTGGGTTTATCAATTGCATCATACTGTTACACTTCGTAATGTCCATTTGTCCACTTCTCAGTACACTATACTCATGGTGAGGTCAGAGAATGTCATATCTCTCTAATCCAGGGTCTGGTACAGTACTTGGTATGTAATAAGAGCTCAGCAATATTATTTGGCTTTTTATTATCAGCAGCAGCAAAAATTTCTGACCACTTTATGTGTAACCGAAGCTAAGAGGTACTGAATAACTACAGGTCACACACTGAATAAATGTCAACACTAGAATGCATGAAGTCAGTCTATCTCCAAACTAGTATTTGTTATATTACACCATATTTACTCCCAAAGATCAGTTGCAAGCTGGGAGAAGACATATTAAAGACACACAGCAAGCAATATATAAAGAATTTATGCAAGTCAATAAGAAGAGCACAACTCAAAAGAAATATGGACAATTTAAGGAGGTTTGTTATAAAATAGAAAAAAACGTATGGTTTGTAGATATAGAGTTTAATAAAGATATACTCAACTCCATTAGTGATAAGGAAAATGCAGTTGAAGACCATAATATGCTATTATTTCATACTCAATTGATTAGAAAAATTTAATAAGTATGACAATACCAGGTGCTGGAAAGATACAAATTCATAAGATCTCTTAAATGTTACTGGTTTATGTGTAAATTAATTCAACCTCCTAAGAAAAGAGTTAGGTATTAAAAAATAAGTTTGTACATTAAGATTCCATGAAAGGTAGAAATGTTGCTTCTGCCTGTAGAACCAAGGGAATATTTTAAATATGTTTGCTAGACATGTTTACAATATTATGCATAACAGCATCTTCAAAATTAGCAAAACCTGTAAACAGCCCAATGACAATAGAGAGGATTATTGATTTAAAAAACTGTTGTATATTTAGATAATGGTAGCAGAGCCTTAAAAACAAATGAGGTACACCAATAAATATCAGTAAAAATGATCCATAATCATATGTTTAAATAAAAAATAAGTTGCAAAATATAATGTATAATATATATAAATCCCTTTTTAAAATAAAGTTGAAAACAATTAACTGACAAACAAGTACTTGCTTGAAATACCATACACAAAAGGAAAAACAAAGGAATAATACACAGATAATTTGGGATAGTGATTATCTGTGATGGGATTCGATTTTTAAATAGATGCAAAGGACGCTATACAATTCATGTTAATGTTCTGCCTTGAATTGTGGGTTCATGGATGTTTATGACATTATTTCAATGAATTTAATTTTTTTTAATTTAAAAAGATTAATCTATTAACCAATCGTAAATTGCATGGAGAAGGATTATAAGTAGTACAACTGCACTTGATATCCATCTAAAAATAAAAAAGAAACAGAAGACCTAATGGAATCCTAGCACCTACAGTTTAGAGTTGATCTTGAGGAGAAACCCTCTACCCTTTGAAAGTTTTCTTTGGTTAGGTCAAGTCCAGGTGTAAGCGGGAGATAGTCAATGGAGCAGAAGAGAGGTCCCAGGATCTGTGGAGCTCATGTTGTGGGTCAGAGGCTGATGAGACAAACAGGATTCAGGAAGATACCGGTAATATGGAGCAGAGGTGGGCAGCAGCCTAACGCTCAGAAGACGGACAGTCACAGGACGTCCATGAGAAAGGAGAAGTCAGGCAGAGCATGTAGGCTGCGCTGGCTAAAACATAAGAATTTAAGAATTCAAAGGAAGTAAAGAATATAGTAGTAAATGCCAAAGAGCAATTCACAGGGGATCTGTGCAGTACAGTGGAATAAATACTAACCTAGAAATTGGAAGACTGGCTTCCACTCCATTTCTGACTCCTCTTGGGTTTTATGCAAGTTGTTTTCTCTATCTAAGCCCTGGTTTCTTCCTAGGATACATTCCTTCTTTACAGAGACTTTTGTAAAACTCGAGTGAGAAAATATACATGGGCATGCTTTGGAAATTTTAAAATGCCTAATAAAAGTGAGAAATTATTATTTTGGTTACCAAAGATATTGGAGATTGAGTAGCCATGTGAAATGTCAAGATGTCCTTGATATTTTCAAGTACTTATTTATCTGTATGCCTCCACTAGTGGGTTATAGGTTCTTAGTCTGAAGATATTAGTGTGTTCTCTGTAATTTTTGCACCTGACTCATTAGCAGATATGTGGTTTACTAAGTAAAAAAGCAATTAACGAAATAATTTCAAACAACTCCAGTGCTGGCTTATTTGTAACCCAATTGCCCAATGGATGTGGTTTTACAGTTAGATCCCTTCTAACTCACCCACTACATAGATGCCACTCTAGCATTTCTTAGAAATATTATCATGCAATTCTGATTTAAAAAATTCTCTTGAGCTCACTACTGTCTAAAAGAATAAAAACTCAAAATCCTTAGCATGATATTTGATACTTGTAACATACTTTTGCATTTTTCTTTTCTTACCTTTCTCTTCCACAAAGATACACAAATCCTCTGAATTCTAGAAATGTGCCATGTTCTTCCCAAGTCTTACAATATTCAAGATATTCCTTGTACCTGGGATTTTCTTGCCATTCCTCACTTTACCACTACAAGATAAACTTCAATATACTCTGTCAAAGCTCACACGTCTGCTTTCCCCTCCAGCCCCAAGGAGAGTTTCACGATTTTGTCTCTATTGGCACTGATCTTATCTCCTGGAATAATCTGTTTGGGTGTGAATGCTCTCCTGGCAAAGAGCACACTCAATACATGTTTGGTGTAAAGACAGAAGAAATAATCCTATTTTTCCAGTTGTCTCACAGAAGATACTCATGAAGAAGCACCTGGAAAGGCATTTCTCCTGGGTGTCATCTGCACAATGATACTCATGGAGAAGAAGGAAAAAGCAAACAGTAATATTTTGAGCTTCTCAAATTTGCCCATCCCTCAAGAGCTTATTTCCTATGCAACATTGCCAGTGTGGAATTGAATTGGATTTTATCAAATAGTAATTTGTCACATGTATAATGCATGAAGGATGTGATGGATGTGGAATCTTGAAAACATTATAATATGTCAGAAATACAAATGGATTAGTGGAAATTATAATTTATAGTAGGAGATGTGGCTCTGTATTAACCTAACCAAATCAAAGTCTAAGTTAAAGGGAAGCTACCTGACTCCTTCCTTAACTGAGGAAGTGCCAGCATAGTGGAAACAGCTCAAATGTGTTACATTTACGCTGTTACGTCTGCTTCCTTTGATTGATACTTTAGAACAATTTTTACTATGCTTGTTTATAAATATGTGACTCTGGATATTATAAACTCTTTATATCACTAGAAAAAAATCCCAAATAACTTAAATATATCTTTCTTCGTCTTATTTTTCATTTTTTAAGTCTATAAGTTAGTGTCATGAAATAAATTGTATCTTCCCTAAAATTGATATGTTGACGCCCTAGCCCCCAGTGTGAATGTATTTGAAGATGAATCCTTTAAGGTAAAAGGAGATTACAAGGTTGAATTTCCTAATTCAGTAGGACAGGTATTCTTGTAAGAGGAGGAAGAAATAAGAGTTCACTCTCTCCCTGTGTGCTAAGAGGAAAGGTCAGGAAAAGAAGCCTCACCAGACACCAATCCCAAAACCAACCTTGCTTTTGGATGGCTAAAATCCAAAACCGTGAAAAAATAGACTTACGTTGTTTAAGCCATCCTGTGTGTGGTATTCTGTTTGGCAGCCTAAGTACTCTAATACAGTCACATTCAGTGAAATTAGTAGAATTTAAATTTACATCCCAATATGCTTCAACACATGCATATACATATTTGTGTAACCCTAGGTCCAATCAGGAAAAAGAATGTTTGTAGCATCTCAAAAAGTCTGATCTCTCTGCTACCTCTCAAGAAAGTCTGGCCTCGAATTCCCACTCAGAGACAACTGTTTTTCTGATTTCTATCACCATAGATTAAATTTTGCCTGTAATGGAATTTTAAATAAGTCTTACAATATGTACTGTTTTGGTCTAAATTTTTTTGTATATTTATATATGAATATATATATGTATGTTCATTCTCTGAGTGATATTTCATAATACAAATATTTTTTAATTTATTTATTCATTTTCCTGTAAATAGATGTTTGAGTTATTTTTAGCTTTATCTTTCTATTATAAATAAAACTGCTCTGAATATTCTTGTAAAAGACGTACTGTAGCATATTTTTAAATTTATCTTGGGTAAATATCTGGGAATGAAGTTGTTTTATCATGACTAGTTGTATATTTAACTTTGTAATAATCTGCCAACAAGTACAGCAAGTGTAATATTCTACACTTAAAAAAGTTTTGATTCCTCCACATCCTCACCATTTCTGGGGCAATGGCTTTAGCTCTTGCTATGGATATGTAGAATATCCTAATTTGGTTTAAATTTGCATTTCCCTAATGACAACTAATGCTAGGCAATTTTTAAAAATTAATGTGCATATGCCTTTTATGTATCCTCCCTTTTTTAATTGTAAGAATTCTTTATTCTGGAAAAAGTACTTTCTCAGATTTATGTGCCAGTGATACCTTTTTTATGATAGTCATTTGATGAATTGAAAAATTTAATTTTCATAATGTTCAACTTATCATTTTTTAATGTTTTCTGGATCTGTTCTATTAAAAATTTCTTGTCTATCCCAACAGTCAGATGTCTTTTCTAGTTTTCTTCTTGAAACTATAATCTTTGCTTTTAAACATAGATGTCTGATCTATTTCAATTTAATTTTTGTACAGAGTATGAGCCAGGGGTTGATATTTGCTTTTCTATATGGCTATCCACTTGTTTTTGCATAATTTATTAAAAATAATTTTCTTCATTGAATTTGTCTTTTATCGAAAATAAATTGACCTGATAATTATTGGCATATTTGTGGAAACTATAATCTGTAACATTAGTCTATTTGTTTATCTTTATGAAAAGTTCACACATTCTTTTGATTGTGAAGACAGACACAGAAACAAATTGACCCTTTAATAGTGTGAATATGGTACATTTCTGCATTTATTTGGATTTTTAGGTTTACTTCATAAATGATTTGTAATAAGGTCTTGCAAATGTATTGCATGGTTTATTGCTAAGTATGTTGTCATTGGTACGGAATTGCAAATGGGACATTTATCATTTATTGTTTGCTGTTTTTCTTATTGAACTGCTCGGGTGCTCCAATACATTGAAGAGTGCAGGTGTTATGAATGGATTTTTTTTTTTTGTCTTTGATCATGGTTTCACCATTAAATAAGATGTTATCTCAAGATTTATAGATAGTTTTTATCTGGCTGAGGAAGTCCTTGTTTATTCTAAGTTTACTGAGAACTTGTATTAAATATTTCTGCATTCATTTATATGATTAAATAGATAACTTTCTTATAGGGTAATATGCAAATATGTATTGATTTAGTTTGTAATTTTAAACCAATCTTACATACCTTGAATAAATCAGATTTGCTTATAGTCTATTATCAGACATGATTTAATAATATGATCTTGTTAAAAATTTTAGTGACTGGTAGAGATATCGCTCGAATTTTCTTTTATTGTAATATCTTTTTATGGTTTTGGTGTCACAGTAATGATGCCTCATAAAAAGAATACAAAAGTGCTTTCTTCTTTATTTTCTGTAGTAATTTACATGATTTCTTAAGTATACCTATGAAGCCATATTTGCCTGAAATTTCCTTTGTGGAAAGATACTTAATTATAAATTAATTTTCTTTACTAGCTAGAGCTATTCAGCTCTTCATTTTCTTCTTGAGATGGTTTTGGTAATATGTCTTCAATGACTTTTTTCTATTGTATTGAAATAGAAGAGTTTATTGGTATAAAGAACCTCATAATTACCCTTTCAGATAATGTTGTTATTAATATCCTAATGGTGTTTTCACTTTTATTCCTGACATTGATCATTTGTGTTTTCTCTCTTCCTTTTCTTGAAAGGAAAGGGGTTAATTAATTTTATTGGTCCTCTCAAAGGTTCAATTTTTGCTCTAACAAATTTTCTCTATACATTTGCTCTACCTGTCTGTGTATTTTTGTTCTTATCTGTATTATTATATTTTTTGTCTACTTAATATTTAATTAATTTGTTCTTTTTTAGCTTCTTAATGTTTAAGCTTGAATTATTGATGTTAAACACTTCTCCTTTTTTAAACAAGCCATTTGAAGCTGCAAATTTCTCTTTAAGCAGTACCTTTGCTACCCTCACAAATTTTGTCAAAATAGTATAAACAATAATGGCACACTATTAAAAGTAATTGTACTTATTTGTACAATTTTAAATTTGTACTTATTTTAAAACTACTTTTATTTATTATTTTGTATTTGGTATTAATTTAGTTCTAAATATAACAAATTATTTATTTGCTCCACAGACCATTTTCAATATTGCTAATGTATTACTAAATATTGGTATATTTTTTCAAATATTTGTAATTTTTTTTTTTTTAGTTGGCATCTCACTCTGACGCCCAGGCTTGGAGTGCAGTGGAGCACTCACAGCCACCATAGCCATGATCTGCTGAGTTCAGGCAATCCTTCCACCCCAGCCTTCCAAGTAGCTGGTTAATTGGTTTCTTTTATTTTTTAATTTAAATTTTCTTTCATTTTAAAGAAGTGGGGTACAATTCAGGGTTAGGTATACAAACATTGATTATGCAGATACCCTTGTGGTTGAGGTGTGCCCCTCCCTCCCCTACAGTTCACTCAATTGCCAATTCCGTCCCCCCCGCCCCCTCTTCCCCTGCCATAGATTTCCACTACCGCCAATCCCTTTCTTATAGTGGTATGAAAATTGTTCGGGTGCACTGATGAGTGAGACCATATGGTACTCTGTTGTTTCTATGATAGATCACTGAGTACGATAGACTGTAAATCCATCCAAGTTGATGCGAAGTCCATATGTCCTTCTTCATGGCTGCATAATATTCCATTGTGCGTATGTACCACATTTTAAAAAATCCAGTCCAGCTTTGATGGGCAGCATGGTTAGTTCTATGTTTTTGCTATTGTGAATAGAGTTGCAACAAATATACATGTGCAGGTATCTTTTTGGTAGAATGCTTTGAGTTCCACTGGGTGTATTCCCAACAGGGGAATTGCTGGGTCATATGGAAGGTCAATTTCCAGTTCTTTCAGAAATCGCCACACTGTCTTCCAGAAAGATTTCGCTAGTTTGTATTCGCACCAGCAGTGTAGAAGCATTCCTTTTTCTCTGCATCTTCGCCAGCACCTGTTGCTGTTTGCTTTATTAATGGTGTCCATCCTGAATGGAGTTAGGAAGCATCTCAATGTTGTTTTGAACTGCATTTCTCTGATGATGAGTGAGGCTGAGCACTTTTTCATGTGTCTGTTGGCTGTCCGTATATCTTCTTTGGAGAAGTGTCAACTCATGTCTTTTGGTCACTTTTTAATGGGGCTGTTTGTTTTTTTCTTTTCGGCATGTATGAGTTCCTTGTAGATTCTAGATGTTAGACCCTTGTCAGATATACTGCTGGAAATTTTTTTTCCTCCCATCTGTGGGGTGTCACCCTGTTCGCTCTCTTTTTTTTTTTTTGAGCTGGAATCTCGCTCTGTCGCCCAGACTGGAGTGCAGTGGCACACTCCCAGCCTCTGCAGCCTCGACCTGCTAGGCTCTGGCGTCCTTCTGCCTCAGCCTTCCAAGTAGCGGGAACTACAGGCATGCGCTACCATGCCTGGCTAATTTTTTTTATTTATTGTAGAGATGACATCTCGCCAAGTTGCCCAGGCTGGTCTTGAACCCGCAGGCTCAGGCAATCCACTCACCTCAGCCTCCCAAAGTGCTGGGATTACAGGCTGAGCCACCAAGCCCAGCCCCCCTGTTCTCTTGATGATTTCTTTTGCTTTGCAGAAGCTCATCAGTTTGATGAGGTCCCACTTGTCTATCTCTCTTCTTAGGGTATGGGCACTCGGTTCTGATCAGGAATTGGTTGCCAGTTCCAATTTCCATAAGGGTGTCTCCTGTATTTTCTAAGATTCTTATAGTTTGAGGTTTTACATTTAGGTCTTTGATTCATTCCGAGTTAATTTTTGTGTATGGTGATAGGTAGGGGTCCTTTTTTAATGTTCTGCATGTGATCAGCCAGTTTTCCCAGCACCATTTACCGAATAGGTTCTCCTCTCCCCAGTGGTTGTTGTTGGAGGCTTTCTCAGAGATGAGTTGGTTGAGGAATTGAGGCTTTGCTTCCGGAATCTCAATCCTGTTCCATTGGTCTATATACCTGTTTTTGTACCAATATCAGACTGTTTTGATTACTGTATCCTCAAAGTAAAGTTTGAAGTCTGGAAGTGTCATACTTCCTGCTTTGTTTCTTTTGCTAAGGATTGTTTTGGCTATTCATGGTCGTTTATGTTTCCATATGAATTTCTGCATTGTCATTTCAAAATCTGAAAAGCATGATGTTGGTAATTTAATGAATATTGCATTGAATCTATCGATTGCCTTTGGTAGGATGACATTTTAACAATATTGATTCTTCCTATCCATGAGTATGGAATATTTTTCCATTTGTTTGTGTCTTCTTGGATTTTTTTGAGCAGTGTTTTGTAGTTCTCTTTGTAAGGGTCTTTCATCTTGCTGGTTAGGAAGATGCTGAGGTATTTCATTTTTGAGCGTGTGTGTGGCTATTGTGAATGGTATTGTGCTTTTAATTTGGGTCTCTGCCTGCTTGTTGTTGGTGTATAGGAATGCAACTGTCTTTTGCACATTTATTTTTTACCTTGAGATTTTGCCAAAGTCCGTTATCAGTGGAAGCAGGTTTTTGACAGATTCTCCTGGATTTTCAAGGTATAGCATCATATCATCAGCAAAGAGGGATAACTTGACTTTCTCTTTTACTATTTGGATCCCCTGATTCCTTCTCTTGTCTAATCGCCCTAACTAGGACTGCCAACACAATGTTGAACAAGAGGGGTGAGATTGGGCAGCCTTGTGTTGTTCTAGTTTTCAGGGGAAATGTTTCCAGTTTCTCTCCATTTAGCAATATGTTAGCTGTGGCTTTATCATAGATGGCACTTACTACTTTGAGGTATGTTCCTTCTATATCTAGGTGTTTGAGGGTTTTTATCAAGAAGGGATGCTGGAGTTTATCAAAAGTTTTTTCTGCATCTAATGATATAATCATGTGATTCTTGTTTTTACATTTGTTGATATATTTAATACATTAATGGTCTTGTGAACTTTGAACTAGCCCTGCATCCTGGGGAAGAAGCCTATATGGTCATGTTGGATGATTTTTGAGACGTGTTTTTGGATCTGACTTGCTAGAATCGTGTTGATGATTTTTGCATCTAGCTCATAAGGGGTATTGCTCTGTTGTTCTCTTTTTTTGTTGGATATTTACCCGGTTTCAGTATCAGTGTGATGTTAGCTTTGTAAAATGATTTGGAGAGAATTCCAACTTTCTCAATTGTCTGAAATAATTTCAATAGAATAGGTATCAGTTCCTCCTTGTATGTTTTGTAGAATTTTGCAGGACAGTCATCTAGTCCTTTTTATTTTTTTATTTTTGTAGGTAATTTTTGTATGACAGAGTCAATTTCCTGAGTTGTTATAGGTCTATTTAGTGTCTTACTGTCTTCTTGTCTCAACCTGGGAATGTTGTGTGATGTCAAAAAGTTCTCCAATTCATTTAGGTTATCAAATTTGTTTCCATATAGTTGTACATAGTAATCTCTGATAATCTTTTATATTTCTTTGGGGTCAGTTGAGATTTGATCTTCTGTATTTCTGATTGTGTTTATTTGGGCTTTTTCTCTTTTTTTTCTTGGTCATTCTGGCTAGAGTTCCATCAATCTTGTTAATTCTTTCAAAGAACCAGCTCTTTGTACAGTTGATGTTTTCTATGACATTATTGTCCTCTATGTCTTGTATTTGGGCTCTTATTTTGGTGATTTGGATTCTTCTGACAAAGTTGCAGTTTCAGTGGTCTTCTGTTTTTAGCTCCCTTAGGTGATTTGTTGGACTCTCAACTTGTGATCTCTCCATTTTCTTGATGTGTGCTCATAGAGTTATAAAGTCTCCTCTTAGAACTGATTTCATGTCATCCCAGAGGTTTTGGTAAGATGTTTCTTCATTTTCATTTGTTTCCAGGAATCTTTTAATTTCTGTTTCGATTTAAGTGTTGGCCCAGTAGTTGTTCAGCATCATGCTGTTTAGTGTCCATGTCTTTGTGGGTTTGGGGGAAATTTTGTTGGTGTTGATATTTATTTTTATTTCACTGTAGTGTGAGAAGGTGCATGGCAATATTTCAACCTTATGGATTTTTTTTATGATTGATTTATGACTAAGGATGTGATCGATTTTGGAGTACGTTCCATGTGATGATGGGTAGAATGTATATTCTCTGATTGTTAGGTGGAATAATCTGTAGGCATCTAGTAAGTCAATTTGGTTGAGTGGCAAGTTTAAGTTTTGAATCTCCTGGTTGAATTTTTGCCTTGATGTTCTATCTAGGGCTGTTAGTGGCATATTCAGGTCTCCTGCTGTAATAGTGTTAGAGTCAATATCTCTTTTTGGTTTACTTAGTAGTTGCTTTAAAAATGCTGGTGCACCTGTGTTGGGTGCATATATGTTTAGGATGGATATTTCATGTTGATGGATTGAACCTTTTATCATTATGTTGTGTCCTTTGTATCTTTTTAAATTTTTGATAGCTTAAAGATTGCTTTGTCTGATATTAAGATCATAACTCCATTTGCCTGGAAACTCATTTTCCAACCTTTAACTTTGAGTCTGTGTGCATCACTTGTGGTGAGATTAGTTTCCTGGATGCGGCAAATAATTGGTTCATGGTTTCTTATTCAGTTTGCCATTCTGTGTCTTTTCAGTGGTGCATTTAGTCCATTCACACTCAGACTGATTATTGAAATTTTTTTGTTTATCGCTGTCATGAAGTTCTTATAAAATTTTTTGTTTGTTTTCTTTTGGCTTTGGAGTTGATGTAAGTGTGTGTTTTCAAGTTTCTAGTTGTACTGTAATCTCTGTTGATTCTGCACTCTGCTGTTCTCTTAGGGAGTGTGTGGTCATTCTGTTTTTTCTTTCTTCTGTGCTTAATACCTTTTTAAGTGTCTCCTATGGAGCTGGTCTAGAAGCTGCATAATCTTTTAGGGATTGGATGTCTGGGAAGGATTTTAGTTATTCATCACTGATGAAGTTGAACTTGGCTATATAGGAAATTCTTGGTTGAAATCATTTATCTTTGAGACTTTGAATATTGGACTCCAGTCCCTTCTTGCTTGTCCTGTTTCTGCTGATAGGCCTGCTACTATTCTGATTTGTTTTCCTGGTAGGTAGTCTGACCTTTCTCTGTTGCTGTATTTGCGATTTTTTTCTTTTGTGCCTACTTTGTGTAGGCAAATTACTATGTGTCTAGGTGTTGGTCTTCTCATTTGATGTCTTGTGGGGGTCCTCTGTATCTCTTGTGCTTGGTTGGTCACATCTGTAGTGAGATGGAGAAAGCTTTCTTGGATTACCTCCTGGAATGCTTGCTCCAAGCTGTTCTCCATTTTCTTTCCTTCTTCTGGGGTGGCAACCAGGCATACGTTCAGCCTCTTGATATAATCGCACATTTCTTGTAGGCTTTGTTCTTTCTTTCTGAGTCTTCTTTCTATTTTTTTTTTTTTTTTTTTTTTTTACAGATGGGTTAATTCCATGTTCTGGTCTTCGTGTTCTGAGATTCTTTCTTCACCTAGATTAATTCTACTTTCCATGCTTGTCATCTTGTTATTTATTTCCTGGATGAAATTTTTTATTGCCAAAATTTCTGTTACAAGTTCTTTCAGTGTTGCATCTTGTTTTTCTTGAGTCTATCCACTCTTTCCATCCATTCCCTAATCCCTGTCATATTCTGGGGTCAGTCATTGGTGACTTCCATTGTTTAGGTTCCATGGTCTGATTTTTTAGTTGTATTTTCTTTGTTATACTTGAAATTGCCTGTGCTCTTCCTTTGGTTTTTCCTTATTTGTGACAGATCATTTGTTTTTCTCTTTAGTTCTGTTATTTCATGTCAGTGGGAGAGGCTTTCCCCTCTGATGTTTTCTCAGTCTTTTATTCTTCCCTGATCTGAGCTCTGGATTTGTTCTATTTTGAAATGGGACAGTGGATGGGAAGCTTTGCTGTCTCTTGTAGTTTTTGAAAGTGGAATAAGGTAGGAGATGGTGTGCTTAGATTCAGAAGCAATTTGCAAATTACAGTGTCCACTGTTTCCCAGAGACCCACTCTCCAACATCACTCTGTGTGACTATGCAAAGCAGATACCAGTGCAAAAATCAGTTGACATGAATACCCACACAGACATGCACACCCCCCCCCCCCAAGCAGACTGGAATAACAATCAAGTGAAATACAACAAACAACAACAACCAAAAAACATGAAAACAGAGCACACACACACACCCAGCACAAAGCGAATGGAGAAGAAAAATAGAAAGACCAGGAAAAACATTTTTTAGGGAATTCAGATGGAATCCTCACACATATTTTGACATACACTGTAAGCTGTCAAAATGAAAGTGAATTTTAAAAGACAGAACAAAAGAGCAAAAGCAAACCAATGGCAATAAAATTGAAAGACAAACACTCAACCATTCACATACAGACATAAACAGAAAACAACAAACAAAAGAAGGAAACAGAAAAAGAAAAGAAATTTTTAAAAATTGGGGGGATGCACATGAAACCCTCACATACACATTCATGCACAAAGTAAAAACATTTTTACAATAGATGAACTAACAACAAACAAGCAAACACTTTTTTAAAAAAAATTTAAAAATTAAAAGTTAAAAAATAAACCTGCCCTCCTGTGGCAGGCTTGATAATTGCCCCTCTAATCTGGTTTCTCCTGCAGAGCTTCCATCTCTTTCATTCTCTCCCCACTGTCCAGAGCAGGGAAGGAGGAGGGGAAATGGAGGTGGGTGGGGCTGCAGTCCTCCCCTCCCACTCTCGAATGGTAAGGGAGACCTCCTCCAGTGGGGAGGTGCAGAATTGTCTCTTCCTCAGGTATGTACACATAGGAGGTGCCCCAGCCAGGCCAACCCTGGAATGGAGTTCTCCTACTGCAACTGACGTCCATGCTCCACCTGGGTTTGTCCCTCTCAGTCCAGGCCCAGCTGTGCGGGTCTGACATTTAGAGGATTGCTAGGGAGGAGGGGGTTTGGGTCAGCCCTGGACTCACCACTGATCTCTTGCGCATTCTTTCTCATCCCTTTTTGGCCACACCCTTTGTCCTGTGGCTGGATCAGGGCAGGAGTGGGGTGCCTGGGACTCAGCACTCTCAGGTCCCTCTGAAGCTTCTGCCTTCAGGATGTTCCCTCTCAGTCACAATCAACCCCTGAGTAGTCGATCCACCAGTCACAGAAATTGTGTCTGTTGACTCGTGGTGAGCAGGAGGGAGCACTTTCCTGCCCTGGCTTCAAGATGGCCATGGGGTGCCTCTTTTGTCCTTTTCTGTGGGACTTTGCCTCTGAGTTCCCTCCACAGACCCTGCTGCCAGTGCCCTGTCAGGCATTGAAGTGGTGAGGAAAAGCCTGGAGCCAGCAGTCTCTCCTGCTGCAGTGGTGGGGCAGAGCCTGGGGTGGTAGTCTCTTCCCACTGCTTCTTCACAAGAAAACTTTTGTCCATTAAAAAAATATATATATGGTACTCGACTTCTGCAACCTGGGAAGAGCCAGGGACCAAGCAGAGAAGCTGCAGAAGCAGCTGTTGCACCAGGGTCCTGGTCACTTGCTCACAAACCCCCACATGGTCAGCCTCTCCCCGCATTTTCTTTCCAGGAAAGGTTTTGCTGATTTTTTAAAAATGACACTCGGCTTCTGTGTCCCAGGAATGGCTAGGGTCCAAGTCCAGCCACTGTGCCACAAGCCACTGCACCAGGAGAGCCCTGGCAGCTAGCTCCCCAACCCTCACTCAGTCAGTCACTCTCACGTCCACTCACTCACCAGCATATACACAAAATTTTCCATACACTCACTCACTCACTCACACAAGGACTGGCATAATCTGACTGACTCTGCCGCCATCTTCTCTGAGCACTCTGGTTAATTGGTTTTTAATGCAATTTCACTGTAGTCAGACTCTGGTTGACTTAACTGAAAAAATGCGTTGAAACATTTTACGGTTCAACATAAGGATTATCTTGGTGAATGTTTATGACACTTGAAAACAATATGCTTTTTGATATCTCTGTTTCCAAGCCTTAAAACCCAGTTCATGTATTTTGTTCAATTTTTTGTGTCATTTATTTCCCAAAGAATAGATGAACTATCCATTATCTATTTTAATGGAAATTGAAGTTTTTAAATTTGTTTTGAATTTAATAGTGACTTATAGACATTTCCAGTAACTAACAATGCTTCATGAACTTGGTGCTCTTATCCCATGAAAAGATGTGCTTAACATGTTGACTTATCAGATATACAGGCTAATGTGGAAAAATTTGGATTATGGGCTACTCTAGAGGAAGGAGTCCTGAAAGAAAATGGGTCAGAACTGCAGGCGACAGCCCATACAGTCCTATTACCAGCTTGACAGTCTGAAAAAAAATCTATTGTGAGAGATAGCTATTTACATCTCAGAAATAAAACAGGATATACATATAAAGTCCACTGGTGAGTCAGATGCAAAAAAGGCTATGTGGAAGAGCATCTAGAGAATGTCTAAGATTAATCCAATAAAAGTCATCATATAAGGTTCAGTTGTATTAATTCAGTAACTTTTGTAATACGATCGAAGGTCACTTGTGTTATAACTGCCAGTTACTTATTAAAAATGAGCATCTCAAGGCTCCTCCCATGCCTTATAATAACAAAGAACACTACCATCTGCCATTTGTCTCAAAGTATACTAAGTACTTCCCATGGATTATCTCATTTAATTTGTATAGCAACATTATAGGATTGTCCTGATTAAAATTGGACTTTTTTACACATAAACAAATAGACTTAGAAGAAGGCTTCTTGTCTTCCCCATGTTCATACAAGCCAGAAGCGGTGGAACAGGTGACTCTCATGTACGCTGAAGTATAGAACAACTGGTTTAGGGATTCAATGTGAAAGAGTGACCCCAAGATGATGGGAATGATGGATACAGTGTATGAGAGAGAACCACATGTAAGTTTCTGGCAGCGACTAATAAAATTGTGTTTATTGGTATGTTTGTGAGTAACTGGTCTGTTCTTCCTTGTTCATTCTTGGAAATAAATCAATAAATAGTAAGGCATTGAGAAACCAAGTTCAGTACTCACCCAGGAAAGGGATGCAACTAGATAGCTTGCCAGAGTTCTAGGTCAGCTGAATGGGGCATGGAAGATTTCTATCCTAGCAGGGAAGCAGAGTGCCCATGAGAGATGGGGAAGAAGTCTCGCATGGACACACTTTGGCAGACAGATAGCATACCAATAGGCTAGACCTGGCCCAAGAGAAACACATCCAGAGCAAGTATCATGAAAAAGACTTCTAAGCCCCACAAGCCAGTGGCATGAGTAGTAGCAAAGTTCTCCTTGCTTCGGTTAGGTTTGTCTGGACCACTGAGGAGGGATGAATATGCAGGTGGAGGTATCTCAGAGAAGCAGCTACGTGGGCTGTCAGAAACCGTTTTATTTGCTTTCCTTGACCTACTAGAAAGAGCTATTTGTAGAGACACCATAAAGTGTGTGGGTTTACAGTATGGGTGTATGAGTTAAATACATACAAGTTGCAGATAAGAGTTTGTCATTTAACAATTCATAACTGGGCTAAAACTTGGCTTCCTTAATTCATAACTGTTAAGTGAAAAGTATCCATAGTTTAGGACTTTTTTTTACCCTTTCTGAGTTTTAGATTTTTGTCTGTAAGATGAAAATAACCCTTATTAGGGTATTTTGAGTAATTAAACTAAATTACATCTAAAACACTGACAATCAATAAATGTTCCCCAATATACCATGTTGGATACTGCCCAGAAAATTCAGGAAGGACCAACTAAATACAAAAACAATCAGGACTCAGAGATCAGAGCAAGCAGTGCATTTGGAATTCCAACTGCAGGCAAAATTTCAACCTAAAAGCAACTGTCACATGTTTTTGAGATATCTGACTTAGATACTCCGTGCCAAGGCAAGAAATATGACTGATATTGAGAAAAGACACATAACAGCGGATTCAAGGAATCTTTTATCATTGCAGGAGGGAGTGATTCTGGCATGGAAGCAAAGGTTGGCTGAGACTAGGATTCCTTAACTACATTATCCAAAGGCAGGAATGCTGTCAAATTAGTTTGGAACTATATAGTGCTTCATCACTTTGGAGCAGATGACACCCAAATGAAGGTTTATTATCTTGCACTACTTCTGTGGGGCAGGAATCTTACAGTGGCTCAGCTGGGTGGTTTTGGCTCAGGGTTTCTCATGAGATTGCATCAATTTGTTGCCTGGGGTCACAGTTATCTGAGTTGTTGGCAGGACTCAAAACCCCCCTTGCTGTGGGCTGGAGACCTCCTTTCCTCACCCCACAGATCTCTTTGTAGCCTTCCCCAGTGGTTTTGTGACATGGCTATCAGTTTCCTCCAATGAGGGAATGATAAAGAGAGAAAGAGACAGGGTGATGTCACACTGCTTTTTATGACCTAGTCTCTGCTCAAACACATCCCTTCTACCTTTCTTTATTCATTAGAAGTGAATCACCACATCCAGTTGTCATTTAAAGGGACAGGTTTACACAAAGCAACTGGTGGTCAGGGGCCATTTGGTATCATCTTTGAGACCAGCATCTATAGGAACTGTGGTGTTAGCATTTAAGATCTGCTTTTCTTTTATTTTCTTTTTTCTTTCTTTCTTTCTTTCTTTCTTTCTTTCTTTGGTAGAGGTGAATGTGGTTATATGCACTGGAGCTATAGGAAGGCTTAGATACTGATGGAAGAAAATGCTGTAGTTCTGTGTACATTCTGGCTATACAGCTATTGTATGCTGATGCCTATTTTCATCTGCACACAGGTATTTCAACCTCTGAATTGTAGTTTAAGAGAAGTTCCTCTTGTAATTTAATGTAAAGCATATATTTTATGTTTTAAAAGAAAATACATTGATTGCTTAAAAAAGTAGAAAGGAAGTAAAAGTCTTCCGCCATCACCTCACCCAAAGATAATCACTATTAATATTTGGATAAACATTTCAGACATTTCTAATTCATATAAACACATGCAGCTATATATTATGCAATTTTACATAAATGTATAATAATATTGCACCTGCATCTCAGCAAAGGCTTTTCCCACTTGATAATATGGTGTGAACTACTTTCCATGTCAATAAACACAGCTCTGACTCTCAATTTTAGTGACTGCTGGGTTTCCCATGGTGTGGATGCTCCATAATTACTCACCAGGACTTGTTATTTGATGTTGAGGTTGTTTCATATTTGGGTTTTGTGGGGAATCAAATGTGAGGCCTGAAAAGTCCAGAATAAGTCAAACCCAAATAGAAAGCATTCATTATCCTTGTTTTATTTCTTTTTCCAAATCATTTTATATTTTAGTGGAAATGTCAATGTTTTTCCAGTATTTGTAAAAGATTTCAAATGCTGTTCAGCATTTCAAGAGGCTAGAAGATGCAGAGAAATGTGTGACACATGAAAGTTTCCTGCATTCCGAGTAAAGTTAACATTATGAATTTTATAAGAAGATTCACGGCTCATACTTTCTCCATTCTCTCATTTTTAACATGACGTACTGAAGATTCAGAGAGACATTTAACAAAATTATTGGTGAGATTAACTCCAAATAGAAAGTCTAAGTTTAAAAGTCTCTATGTGAATACAAAGCCCCTGATACCTGAGTGTAACTCAATTGCCACATACTTAATTAATTATCCTCCTAAAAGCATAAGAAAACTATTCTTAGATCACATAGCTAGTGGGACCACATCATGGTCACCCAAACGGGACACCTTAGAGAGTAAATCAAGATGCCAGTCAGTACAGGGAGCAACTGGCATAAACCAACACTGTCCCAGGCAAACAGGACATATGGTCAACCCGAGTATTTCAACTGTGGAAACTAAGATACAGATTGTTAAAGTGACTTATCAGTACCTGCAGCTAGTAAATTAGCTGGGGATCAAAATTAATTATTTTTTTTTTTGAGTTGGAGTCTCACTCTGTCACCCAGACTGGAGTGCAGTGGCCACTCCCGGCCACCGCAGCCTCGACCTGCTGGGCTCCGGCGATCCTTCCGCCTCAGCCTTCCAAGTAGCCGGAATTACAGGCATGCGCTACCACGCCCGGCTGATTTTTTTGATTTATTGTAGAGATGAAGTCTCGCTGCCCAGGCGGGTCTCGAACCCGCGGGCTCAGGCAATCCACTCACCTCAGCCTCTCAAAGGCGCGGGATTACAGGCTGAGCCACCGAGCCCGGCTAAAATTAATTTTTTTCTGCTTCAGATCTATTGCTTTTTTTTAATTGTCAGGTTTCTGAATACCTTTACAATTTTATTCTTCAGTTGGTGTATTTTTTTCCTACTAGGTGTGATCTCATGGATACATTTTTTTGTTGGAATTGCTTGCTTGGATATAGCTCTATAATATTGATGCATCTCTTTTTCCTCACATTCAAGAAACAATTATTAAATATATATTTATATAAATATATATAGACCGGCATGGTGGCGCACACCTATAACTCCAGTTACTTGGAAGGCAGAGACAGAAGGGTGGCCTGAATCCAGTAAGTCTAGGCTGCAGTGACCATGAGTGTGCCACTGCACTCTAGCCAGGACAACAGTGAGACTCCAACACACACACACACACACAATTATGCACTTTTTGTCTTCATGTGTATCTTCTTACTCATTTTCATGCACTTTAGAAAAGCACAGAGGGGGTAGTTCACAGGTTCGCCACTAGAGAGAGTGCTGGCTAACATTTTGTGTCTATAGCTGGCAAGTTCAGAGTTTTTTGAAAAGAGGGG
Source organism: Carlito syrichta (assembly GCF_000164805.1). Lineage (NCBI taxonomy): Eukaryota > Metazoa > Chordata > Mammalia > Primates > Tarsiidae > Carlito > Carlito syrichta. Next base: position 102,885 of record NW_007234043.1, on the reverse strand, counting down.
ATTTGTTTTCTTGCGTCTCCTAGAGAATGAGATCATTTTGTGTATACCATAAAATTATCCCCCTAACTTCTATCTTTAATTATTATTATTTAAGTCCGTGACTGAATTCTAACATCTGTCAGAAAACTGCTGTTCCATCTCTGGCTTTTCTCCCAGAACCCACATTCTTTATTTTTTTTCCTATCACCCACTTTTCCCTCTCTCATTTAACTCATCATTTTATTTTATAGCTGCATATCAACCTTTCTGCGGTTTCATCCTCATCAATCATTATTTTCTGAAGTACAAAATATGTACCTTATAATTTCAACTTCTTCCAGCACAAAGCTGATTCATGGTTAGTGTCAAATGAGTCAGTCAAATGTTGAGTAAATACATGAGTAAAATGAAAGTATGGTATAATATGATGCAAGAGAAATCAGCATGTTAAGATGGTAGCCATAAGACGGGGACATGTCTCATTGCTATATTAAAATTGGACTTTAAAACTTCAAAGGAGAAAAGTATTGCCAAAAATAAATAAAAGCAAAAGCCTAACTTTTTAGGCTTATCGCCAACTTTTGGTGAAAAGAAAGAAAAGGGAAAGTAACTGCAGCAACATAGATGACTAGAGTAGCTGGGGCGCTCATCCTCTTGCCTCCCACCTCCCACAAGGAGAGAGAAAAATATACACAGCTATTTTCCTACTAGAGTGACTAAGTACGTTCGCTGGAGAGCACCAGGGGTGTGGCAAAATTCCCGTGGAAAAAAGGAAGCCCAGGATAGCACCACAGAGAAGGGGATGAGGCATCCTGTCCTGTGACACTGTCTTCTCTGCAAGGAGCGACTGGAAGTTAAGGGGAGCTTCTTCTTTTGGGGAAAAGGTATGTTGACTGGAGATGCCCAGTGGTCTCCTGGCTGCTGTTAATACGTCCACCAACTGTCCTTGTGGCTGCTTAGTGCACACAGGCCTTGAATCCAGTCTGGCGAGTATAGTGGGAGTTTGTGTGACTGCATTTCCTCAGAAAAGGAGCTCATGTTGCTCATCCCAGACCCCACCCCTAAGCTGCCAGGACATGGCGCCATGTGAAAACTAGATGCACTGCTCGAGTGTGTTCTGCTACAAGGATCAGAGCCCACTGACTCTGCCCCTAAGGACCCTGCCCTCATTCCATCACACTTAAATGGGTGCCTGGAGCACCACAACTTCAGCGACCCACAGCACAGGCCCAGCAGAACAATAAAAACTCTGGCATCTAAACCCATGCAGCAACCTCCTTCACCTTCCATGGGAACAGGTGGACCCGCAGAGCAGGGAAGGTGAGGAATGGTCAGCCACTGCATCCGCCCTGCTTTCCTGGGGTGACCACTACAGAGTCAATCAGCCTGCTCCCGCAGAGCTAGCCTGACAGCCAGCCCAGCAGCATCACTCTCCTTGCTAAACAGACTGTTGACCCTCTGTGCCCACACAAACTAAGCTAGACAACTAGCCCTCACCCCCCACAAAACCACGCTGTCGCTGACACAAACTCCGGCAGGCTAGGCCACTGGGGCCGTTGCAGACATCACTTGTGAGGATTACATCTGAAGAAATCATGTGGCGGTCATGCTACTGAGTTCGCCCCAAAGCAAAGCCAATGCATTAGAATCCACCTAGGAAAACACTCCATAAAATTAGGCAAATCAGCTCCTTCTCTAAATTCACAGATATCATCATAGAGACATAAGAAACATTTAAAAAAGGAAAACAAATTATACCCTAAAATAACACGATATCTCTAGAAACAGACCCCCAAAGAAAATATTTACACAATTCCTAAAAGCAAATTCAACTCAGATATAAGAGAATAGAGTAAGAAAAGTTCACTGAAATTAGAAAAAGCAATTCATGTTCTAAATGAGAAATTCAGCAAATAGGTAGATACTATTAAAATTAAAACAGAAATCTTGGAGCTAAAGAAGACTTCAATACATGCAGCAAAAAATAAAATTAAGATTTTCAACGAAAGACTGCATTAAGCAAAATGATTTCTGAACTTGAAGACAGATCTTTAGAAATGACCCAGTCAGAGGAGAAAAAAAAAGTTCATATATGACAAACTCACAACTAAATTACACTAAACAGGGAAAAGCTTTTCCTATAAGACCAAGAACGTGACAAGGAGTCCACTTTCACCACATCTATTCAGCATAATACTAAAAATCAGAGCAATTGGGGAAAAAAAACACGAGCCGACAATTTGGAAAGGAGGAAGTAAAATTGTTCTTACTTGCAGATGCCATAATTTTATCTATAAAGAAAAAATCTAAAGGCTCCATCAAAAAACTATTAGAACAAATAAATTCATCAAAGTTGCAGGATACAACATCAACATACAAAAATCAGTAATAATTCTATATGCTAATAATGAATTGTGTGAAAAAGAAATTTAAAATATTTTGTTTTCAATAGTTACAGATGAAAACAATATCTAGGAATAAACTTAACAGGATGTAAAAGATCTCTACACTGAAAACTATAAAATATTGGTATTAGAAATTGAAAAAGACATAAATGAAAAGGCATACCCTGTTTGTAGATTGGAAAAAGGAATATTTAAAAAAACATACTGTCTATAGAAATCTACAGAAATTATGCCATCCCTATCAAAATACCAGTAACATTGCCAAAAATAGAAAAAACAAGCCTAAAATCCACTTAGAAATACAAAAGACTCTAAAGAACCAAAGCAATCCTGGGGGTGGCGGGGGAAGCTGAAGACATCATACTATCTGACTTTAAGATGTGCTACAAAACTGTAGTAATCAAAACAGCATGACACTGGCATAAATACAGACACATAGACCAACACAATAAAATAGAGAGCCCAGGAAAAAATTCATGTACCTATAGAAACTGATTTTTGACAAAGATGACAAGAGCACACATTGAAGAAAAGATAATCTTTTCAGTAATGGGATATCCACATGCAGAAGAATGAGATCCTTACCTCTCATCATGTAAAAAAAATGAACTCAAAATGAATTGAAAACTTAAATGTAAATCTCAAAATTATAAAACTCCTAGAAAAAATAAATGCTTCACAGTCTTCTCTAATGTTGGACTGAGCAGGAATTTTAAAATTAGTCTCGAAAAGTACAAGCAACAATAACAAAATTAGACAAGAAAAGCTAAAAAGCTTTTTCGTAGCAACACACACACACACACACAAACAATGAACAGAGTAAAGAGAACCTACAGAATGAAAATACTTGCAAAGTATACACCTGATAAGGGATTCATATCCAGAACATAGCAGCTCAAAAGCAAAAAAGAACAAATAACCTGATTTCAAAAATGGGCAAAAGATCTTAATAAGCATTTATCAAAAGAAGACATACAAATTGTCAACAGGTATATGAAGAAAAGGCTTAACATCACTAATCAGGGAAATGTAAATCACAACCACAATGAGATATTATCTCACTTCTGTTAAAATGGATTGTTACAATTCAAGAAGGAAGGAAGGAAGGAAGGAAGGAAGGAAGGAAGGAAGGAAGGAAAGAAGGAAGGAAAGGAAAGAGAAAGAAAGAAAAATAAAGAAAACAAAGATGTGGGAGGAAAATAGTTCATTACTGCTGGTAGGACTATAATCTAGTATAGCCATTGTGGAAAAAAGTATGGATATTTCTCAAAAAGCTTGACACTAGACCTACCATATGACTGGCAATATTACTACTGGCATATGTCTAAAATGAAACAATATGTCAAAAAGATATCTGCACTCTCATGTTTATTGGGGCACTATTTGCAGGAAACCCAATATTAAATCAAACCGAGAGTCTAACAACAGATGAATGGTAAAAGAAAACGTGGCATATATACCAAATGGAATACTGTTCAGCCATAAAAATAATGAACTTCATATGCAACCATATGCCCTTACAACAACATGGATGAAACTAGAGGGCGTAGTGAGGAAAAAGAGCCAGACCCAAAAAGACAAATACCCCATTCTCTTACTCATATGGAATTTTTTTTAAAAATGCTGATGTCACAGAAGTAGAGAGCAGAGCAGTGGTTACCAAAGACTGAGGAGTTGAGGGAGGAAAGGAAGATAAGATGAGGTTGGTGGCCAGACCCGCCTGGGCAACTTGGCAAGACCTCATGTCTACCATAAATCAAAAATCAGCCTGTAGTTCCAGCTCCTTGGAAGGCTGAGGTGGAAGGATCGCCGGAGCCCAGCAGGTCGAGGCTGCGGTGGCCGGGAGCGGCCACTGCACTCCAGTCTGGGCGACAGAGTGAGACTCCAACGCAAAAATAAATAAATAAATAAAGAGGTTGGTGGATAGGTACAAAGTTTCAGTCGGGTGACTTAAGAGTAAGGTATTGCATACTACAAAATAGCTAGAACAGAGGCATTTGAATGTTCTCATCACAAAGAAAATGATAAATACATGAGATGATAAATACATTAACTAATTGGATCATTATACTATATATATAAAATTATACATAATTAATATGTGCAATTAAAATGTCACATAAAAACATAAAAAGATTGGGAAAGGGACCATCTTAGATTTCTCAAACAAATTAATTATCAATGTGAGACAGAAACCAATGACTAGTAACAGATAATATGTTATGTTACTGAGAAGTACATACAAGTCTGAATTTCACTTGCATTTATGCCATATTTCTCAGACATCCAAAGGAGATAAATATAGGAGAGCAAGGGAGTCCAATTTCATCTTAGGGTACTTATTTATTTTTAAAACAAATTGAATGTGAGGGCTTTATTTTTCTTTTTCGTCAATTTGCAAGACGTTGTCAGGATCTTGGAGAATCTTGATTTTATCACCCAGGATAGTTAAAACTCCTTGTTGCATGACATCTACATTATTTATGTATCTCTAATCATATCAGTGTTTAATTAAAATGTTGAATAGTACAGGGTTAAAGATAAGACCTTCAGATGCATTACCATGACCTCTGTCAATTCTGACATTGTTTCATTAATTCTTTCCTTATGATGTATACAATCCTCTATAAATTCAATTATTACGCTATCATTTAACGCACATGAGATCTTCTGCCACATGACTTCTTAAATCCAGGTCAAACAATATGTATCTATTTCTGAGTCTTATTAACCTGCCAAAATAGTGGCAATTTTAGTTTGACACATTCTCTTTGAAGGGGTGCTGGTTTTTATCAGCTCCTGTCTTTTCTTTTAAGTGAGAAAGCAGGATTCATTGAGAGGACAGAAAAGCTTCCACAGTAGGAGGGGACCCAAAGGGGTTACCCCAGCTCCTGTCTTTTATCTAAGTATTGATTCAGTTATACAATTTTATTTCGAATCTGTGTGACATACCTTGTGTTAAGTACTTGTGTTAAATTGCTAGCTTGTAATATTTTGCGTTTTATTTTATTTATTTTTTTTTTTTTTGAGTTGGAGTCTCACTCTGTCGCCCAGACTGGA
>NW_007234043.1:76537-97375 GCF_000164805.1 Carlito syrichta | reverse complement strand
CGGCTCAGGCGGGTCTCGAACCCGCGGGCTCAGGCAATCCGCTCACCTCAGCCTCCCAAAGGCGCGGGATGACAGGCTGAGCCACCGAGCCCGGCTGTATTTTGCGTTTTAAAAAATCAGACTGGCTGGGTTCGGTGACTCAGCCTGAATCCCAGCACTGTGGAAGGCCGAAGCGAATGAATCGCCTGAGCCCGCAGGTATGAGACCAGCCCGGGAAACTTGGTGAGACCTCGTCTCTGCAATAAAAATATTTTTAAAAAACTAGCGGGGCTTGGTAGTGCGCACCTGTAGTTCCAAGGAAAACCTTGTCCCTTTTGGCCATGTTGTCTCTTTTAGAAGGCTGAGGCAGAAGGATCTTTGGAGCCAGCAGGTCAGCGTTGCGGTGGCTTTGAGCGTGCCACTGTACTTCGGCCTGGGCGATGGAGTGCGACTCCAACTAAAAAAAAAAGATTAATGAATGTTTCAGCCGGGCTCGGTGGCTCAGCCTGTCATCCCCCGCCTTTGGGAGGCTGAGGTGAGTGGATGGCCTGAGCCCGCGGGTTCGAGACCCGCCTGGGCAGCGAGACCTCATCTCTGCAATAAATCAAAAAATCAGCCGGGCGTGGTAGCGCGCGCCTGTCATTCCGGCTACTCGGAAGGCTGAGGCGGAGGGATCGCCGGAGCCCAGGAGGTCGAGGCTGCTCCCGGTCACTGCACTCCAGTCTGGGCGACAGAGTGAGACTCCAACTCAAACAAAAAATCAAAAAGAATGTTTTCTTTCCCACAGTTTTCAAGAACCTATTTGGTTTCCGGAGAATTCTTAGCCAACCACTGACAATATTGTTCTTGTATTAACTTTGTAAAATTAGCATCAAGTATGCAATTTGTCGCAAGCTAGACATTTGAACTCAAGATCATCTAAATCAAAGCTCTGTTTTTAATTTCTTGCTGAAGAGTTTCCTATTCTTCATAACTTACTATTCCTCTACTCTTTTTATTGAGGATCATCTACTAGTCTTTTGAACCTCTATATCATCTAGTTAGATTCTTCTTATAGCATATCTTCACCTCTGTGCTCTAAGTTGTGTCTTTTACTCTGACCCATACTGCATATTTGGTAATCTGGGGGGAAGAAAAAAGAAAACCTTGTCCTTTTTGGCATTGTTGTCTCTTTTTCTTCTTCTCTGTGACATGTTGCGTCTCTCTATGACTTTTATGAGAAAAGTCTCTTTGTTCTTTATGTTTTACAAGTAGAATATTTCCAACAAGCCATAGATAATGTTGTTTCTTATCTCAAACCTTATTCACTACTCCCAGTTACAGTGGCCTTAACTACCTGTGGCATCTTTTAATTTTATATCTACTGTGCTATGCATCAATGATATTGAGTAAAAATAACACCTCTGGCACTGTAAAAAATGTTTAAGAGTGAGATTGTGTATATGAATTTCCAAAATCAATGTGTCATTCTATTTTAAATTGCTCTAAATAATGGCCAGAAATCATATGTGGTTTTATATTGCCAAACTCCATTATTTGTAGGGTACTTTTGTATATTCTTGTCAATATTCCTTAGTAAAATTATCTATTTTGCTCCCAAATCCTGCCTTTGGTATCATGACAATACCTTATTTTTAAAAAATGATTTGCAAAATTGCTACGCAAAAATGCTTAGAGCCACATGCTCTACAGTGAATATTGATTGAATGCCTACATTGCAAAAAACTGTCTTTTCCCAGAAAACTTACTGTGAAAAAAATAGAAATAAAAACAGCAACAATTCGGAAATAAAATAAAGCCAAGAATGAGGGCATATCTCAGAGCTCTAAGGTTATTGTGTTTTGTGTTATTTTCCCTTCCCTTTAAGTTTTCTTTTCATATTCCTTCCTTGGAACCTTGTCTCCCCAGGAGAAAAAGTGCTCATTGTTGCAAGATCACTAAAAGATTTACCGAAGAAATGGGCTCTTTTGTTTTCACTCCTCATTCATCTTCTTTCCCTGTGCCAAAACAAATATATTTGCATTCTTAAATCAACAGCATCAATCAACTGTGCTTTCTATAGACTAACCTTTATAAAATATTTCTTTGAACCCTTTGGAGACTTTGATGGTGAAACTGAAAAACCCAAATGATCTTCCTTTTAATCCTACTTGGAAAACTTCAGAAGTTGCATTGCCAGAAATAATGCATGCCAGTTCATCTCTTTTATTGTCTTTGTCTCAGTTTCATCAGCGGTTTTATTTGTTAAATTGTGCACATCCTACATGACTTTCATTTGGAAAATGTCTCTTGTTATGTGTTTATAGTGTTTATATAGAGCTTCCACTTGAAATATTGCATGCTTAGCCTCACAATACTCCTGTGAGAGAGGCAGGAATGGTGTTAGTACTTGCATTTTACAGATAATAAACTGATACTTAATTGCAGTTAGCAATTTTCCAGTTGGGTCACAAGGCACCTACCATAACCAGGACTTAAACTCTGGTCTTTTAACTGCATATTTGGTGATGTTTCTACAATATTTCCTTAGCACGAAATCCAATGTTAAATATGCAGTACTGTTATTGGCTATCTCTTAATCTAAAATGACTTTTCTGACTCTGTTTTCTCCTCAAACCACCACTTCATTTCCATCAATCTCTTTGTGTGCATATATTCTTTTCTTTTTTTAGAACAAATATAAGTTTATTTTTTAAAATAAAGAGAAAATACAGATAATTTTCTTATACTCCTTCTCTTTCATACAGTTTCTCCAATTGCTAATATCTTGCATTCCTGTGGTACACTTGTTACAGCTGATGACCACATATAAAAACCTTATTACTAACTAATATTTATAGTTGGCATTAGGGTACAATATTTGTCTTCTACAAGGTTTGCCAAATGTGTGTAGTGTCACCACCATTACAGCCTTATACAGAGTAATTTCCTGTCCTAAATATTCCCTGTGTTAAATGAAAAGTTATTCCATGTTCATGGATAGGAACAACTAAGTATTGTTAAGATACCAGTTCATTTAACTAATAGATTCTATGAAATCCCAAGTTATTTTCTGGATACTGAAAAACTGATTCAGTGGGAATCATTATCTAAATGAGACTTTTAAAATGAGAAGTCAAAAGACCCAGAATAGCAAACACAATATTTAAGAAGAAAGAAATCAGAATACTGATAACACTGGATAAATCTTACAATAAAGTTAGAGTAATCATGACTGTGTGGTATTGACAAAAGAAGAGAAAAAAGAGTGAAAGAATAGAATAGAGAGTCCAGAAAAAGGCCCACACTAATATAGGCAAATGCTCTTTGACAAATAAGTAAAGACAATTCAGTGAAAAAAAAAGTAGTCTCTTCAACAAATGCTAGAATGGACATTCACAAGCAAGAAGTGAATCTAGATGCTCACCTTATACCTTTCATAGAAATTAAATAAAAATGGATCATAGACCTACTTGTAAAACAAAACAAAAAAAGCTCTTTAAGTCTTCTAGAAAATAACAGAGGAGAGAACCTAGATGGCCTTAGGTTTGGCAATGACTTTTTAGATACCAAAGGCATAATCTATGAAAGAAAAAAGGTATAATCTATGAAAGAAAAAAGTAGGCCGGGCTCGGTGGCTCATCCTATAATCCCGCGTTTTGGGAGGCTGAGGTGAATGGATTGCCTGAGTCCGCGGGTTCAAGACCTGCCTGGGCAACTTGGCGAGACTTCATCTCTACAATAAATCAAAAATCAGCCGGGCGTGGTAGTGCATGCCTGTAATTCCGGCTACTTGGAAGGCTGAGGCAGAAGGATCACCAGAGTCCAGCAAGCAGGTCAAGGCTGTGGTGGCTGGGAGCGGCCACTGCACTCCATTCTGGGCGACAGAGTGAGACTCCAACTCGAAAAAAAAGAAGAAAAAAAAGAAAAAGGTGATACATTGGACTTAATTAAAATTTAAACCTTTTGCACCACGAAAGACATTGTAAGGAGAATGAGAAGACAAGACACAGACTGGGAGAAAGTGTTTTCAAAGACATATCTGATAGATGACATATAAAAAATGTACAAAGAAGTCTTGAAATTGAGCAATCCGAAGATATACAACCTAACTAAAAGATGGTCAAGAGTCCTGAACAGACACCTCACCTAGAAGATATATGGAGAGCAAATATGTACACATTTTCAAAAGGGCTGTTTAATGAGAAATAATGTTGGGGAAAAAAATAGCAGTGGCAGCATCACAGTTTGTGGATCTCCCAGAATCCAACTCTCCCCATCTGTCAACAAAAGCAGAGAGCAAGTAGGACACCAAAACAAAAACCTGTAGATGATTTCTACACTAAAACTGTGTGGTTAGGTATATCCACAGAACCCGAAGGTATAAGAAGGTGGAAACAAATCATCAACAGTTGTGAGACTCATGTGGCACTGCACCTGTGTGGTAGAAAGTAAAATGGAGAAAAGTTGGGCATCTGAAAGCTTCAAAACAGGAGCACTGCAAACTTGCCTCAAGTATTGTTGCACTTCGCATTCATCAGAAAGAAGACACTTCCCAAAAGTCTCATTATTTAAATGACACTTTAAAAAAGGGGGGGAATATTTTCATAACAGACTTTTTTTAGGAAGTGCTCTTTGGATCAACACTTGTGGAAGTAAGCAAATAGTAGTACTCTGGCGGGAGAAGTCGAGCTGTGATACAATTGTAAACATGGCTTCAGAAAATCATCCAGGGAGCTCTGGAGCTGAAATAGATCCTCAGATTTGTTCCAAGATTGAACAGGGTTGCCTGGACATTATTATGTTTCCATACTGATGGGTCAATAAGGTGCTAATCCTATAAGATTTTATGACCTTGAATAAATCCAATTATTTCAGCTATGAGGATTCCCATAGGGGAAGCTAACAGGTGTTTTCATCTTTTGTGATATGCTCAGCATTCCTGAAGAGGAATTGAGGTAGCACTTCACTGAGTCACCAAAGGCACTGATCGGCAAGTCTGAGTATAGAAACAAAAACTGGGTGTAGGTTTGATGTGTTGCAACTTATGAGTAAAATAAAGGTGTGTACTTACAAAGTGTTGGAGTGTCTGAACACTATGAATGTTCTAAACTCATGAGAGATAAGGTCTTGCCAAGTTGCCCAGGCTGGTCTCGAACCCTTGTTTTCAGGCACTCCTCTCCCCTCCACCTCCCAAAGTGCTGGGATTACATGCGTGAGCCACCACGCCCAGCCTTTTTTTTTTTTTAAGACAGACTCTCACTCTGTTGCCCAGGTTGGAGTACAGTGGTATAGTTATAATTCAATGTAACTGAAAGCTTCAAAACAGGAGAGTGCAAACTTTCCAAAAGTATTGTTGAACTTTGCATTCATCAGGAAGAAGACAATGAGTGGGAAATTTGCATAGCAAACTTTTTTGGGAAGCACTCTTAGGATCAGCACCTGTGAAAGTGAGCCTCAAGCTATCCTCCTGCCTCTGTTTCCTGAGTACTTAAGGCTACAGGCACGTGCCAACATGCCCAGCTAGTTTTTTTTTTTTAATTTTTAATTTTACAGTCTCTAATGCCTTTCTCTGTTGCCCAGGATGGTTTTGAACGCCTGACCTCACAGAATACTTTCACCTCAGCCTCCAAAAACTCTGGGATTACAGATGTGAGATACCATATCCAGTCTTAAAACAATTATTCTACTCTATCACTTGACTTCAAAAAGTACAGGAAAACTAATGTTATATCAAAATGAGAAGTAGAAAATTTTCTATATGAAGTGATTGTAAGAAAAAAATATATGAAGAGTACAACAAAATCTGTACAAAGATATTCTGCCAGAAGACATGTCTATAAAAAGATAAAAATCTGCAAACTATTTTAAGCAACTTAAAGAAATTGAGACAATAATATAAACTTTCAAAGAAATAATTAATCAAAAGTAAAAGTTCATAAATGATGTGACTAGAAAAAGGAATATTTGAAAAGAGAAATGACAGAAGTCATGAATTTTTTTAAATTTATAAATATTCAACTAGAAGCAACACATGAGTAAGTGAATAAAGATTATTTCTTATAAAAGAGAAGACAGAAATGAGAAAAATCTTAAAGACAAAATGAAATAGAGATAACTAAGACTCAAAGAAAACATGATAGCTATAGAAGATAAATGAAGCTCTAACAAATATTTAATATGAATTTGGTTCAGAGGAAAATGAAAGGAATACAATACAAATTCTAAAACTAATTTTGATAAGTTTCCTGAAGTAAAATACAAATTGACTTAAAACTACATTAAGAGCACACCATGTACCTGACAAATTTGACCCATTAAGCCAATGACGTGTTTTAATGCAAATATTTCATTTAAAAACTTTTAAACATCAATGTAAAAAAAAGATAAAACAATACAAAAGAGATACAAGGAAAAGACAATCAGGCAACAATCAAACTTTTTGACACTAACTCTATCACAGAAGACAATGCAGTGAGACATTTAACATGTCCTATTATTTCTTTAGGTATTCTGTACAAATCGCCCTCTTAAGTTTAGTGAAGAATTCCTAAAATCCTATGGTAAACATCTAAAATTAATATTCTAAACTAATTGTAATGTCTCCAAACTTTCTACCCTTTTATAACTCTTATTTTGATGAATATTATGAGATACACAACATAAAACTAAGTTCTTTTTTATTTTCATCCATTTTCTCATATTGTAGAAGAGGCAATTGAGTCACACTTGGAGATTTTCTCAAAGTCATTTAGCTAGTTAGTGGTAGAGTTGAACAAAATTCATCTAGTTACCAATCCAATGTTTTTTTCTTTTAAAACTTATTTTTGCAAATGTCTCAATTTAAATTTGCAAATACACTCTTTAAAATTTGTTGAAAATTCCATAGAGAGTCTATAAAAAAATCAAAGAACTCATACAACAGCCTATAAACTGAGCTTATTAGTTGAAGAATTTACATTAAGATGTTTATGTATATGGGCATTAAAAATAAAAAAAGAAAAGTTTGTAACTAAGATAAAGATAGCTGACTCAATGGGTTATTATTGTACCTATTTGCTATCACAAAATAAGATTTTATGCTAACAAAGAAAGTCAAGGTTTAGAGATCACATTCCTATAGAATTTTTTCATCATTTAAGCCAGAAAAGCAATAGCAAATAAATAAACAAAAATCTCAAAGATGATTTTTTTGAATAATGAACTAAAAATCAAAATAAATTTGAATTGCTGTGTGTAGACTTTAGAAATGGAATAAAACTGTAATTCTTATTTTAATATCTCAGGTGTTAGTGAAGACGGAGTAGTTGTTTCAGAGGCTTAAATGCAATGAGCAAAAAATAGTGTTGGACCAATAAATTAAGAACTCATTAGACTCATATAGGAGGGCTAAAATATTTCCTTGACAATATCATTTCCATGCATCTACCTGCCTTTGTCATTCTTTGTAAAGAATTAAAACATTTGAAGAAATCAATTAGTATGCTATTCAAAGACTTTTCCAGTATGTTATCAAAATAATTTTTCTCCCAGTAATGTGGCTCCTAACAAATCTACCATCCCCAGCCAAATTGGCTTTATTTATTGTTCTCAAGCACATGTTTATTTATTCAATTAGTTATTTTTTATGGTATTGATATTTATTTTTAGCATTTATAAAGTTTCCGGTATTGTGCTAAGTATTGGACAATTTCTAATCACCTTTTTTGATACATATGTAATGCTCTTTCTCTATGCCTCATTACAGAGTTTACATCAACTCCCAAATCCAGACTGAATCTCATTTCCAAGATCATTCGTCACCCATCCTGCTTTAAAATCACCTTGTCTCTAAAAAAACACAAATTCTTGACCACATTATTTTGCATAGAGTATTCTTACATTGACTCGGATTCTCTTTGAAACATAGAGTCATAGAAATTATGGTTTGCAATGGAATCTAGTAAATATGAAAATATGTTTTCTTCCTGATTGAATTCACTATGTCTCTGAAGGCAGTTGTTAATCCTTTATATCTGTGCTCCAAAGGATGAAGAGCTCACATCTTTTCAAAGAAAGCGATCCCATTCTTAGGGCATTCCGATTGCCATCAAGTTCATTCTCTACTTACAAGAATAAACCTGCTTGCCTTCCTGCAATTTCCACACGTTGGTCCCCAGTTTTGCATATTTGGGAGAAAACATAGTTGGTGATTTGTGGGAATTTCTGTGTGTAACAGTCAGCATCCACTTACCCTTCTTCTGATGCTTGCCCTGTTTTCTGTCAGGATAAATTTATTTTCACGATTTAGTATTTCAGGTGAGACTGGCTTATTTACCAGGAGAATCATGTTTCTTGTGCCTAAGTCCATGTATTCTCTGTTCTCATCAGTGGTTTCAAAATTGGACAAAAAACCTACATCATGCTAATCAAGAAGATAATTTTCTCTTTCTGGCTTTTATTTATTTGATACTTTTAATTGACAACTGAATGTGTGTGTGTGTGTGTGTGTGTGTGTGTGTGTATTTAGATATATATTTATATATATATGGAGATGCCAAAAAAGTATATACATTTTAAGCAATGTTATCTATGTATTACTCTTCAAAACTAAATTAAATTATGGTAGTGATGTATTGTATCAAGTTCACCAGGGCTTCCGTCATTTTCTTTGACTATCCTGCCTGTTGCATGGTGACGTTACATTCATTTGATACCATCTTTTGAACAAGCACCATACTTGAAATGTGTATACATTTTTGGCACCCCCTGTACTCTGGTGTGCGTATGTATGAGTATATACATATATATGTATGGTGTACAGCATGATGTTTTGATATATGTATGTATTGTGGAGAATTTGTAGTTCTTATGCTATTTTGACTTCAGCTTAATGGCAAGCACTCTCACTTTTTAAAATTTTATTTAATTCCCACTTTCCATGTGACTTGAATGGTAAATCTGCCGAGTATATAAGAAACAAATATTACTTCTACTCAAATTCTTCCAGACGTTAGAAGAGTAAACAATCTCCAGCTGAATGAGGCCAGCATTATCCTATAACCAAAACCATAAAAATATATTTTTAATTAAAATTACAGGCCATGTGATAGTTAATTTTATATGTCAACTTGACTGGTCTAAGAAATGCCCAGATAGCCGGGGAAAATATTTTTCAGTTATTCATGAAGTTATTTTTAGAAGAAATTAGCATTAGAATCAGTAGACTGAGTAAATAATAACTGCCCTTATTAATATAGGTATATACCATCCAATCCTTTGAGGGCAGGTATTGAACAAAATGGCAGGAAAAGGGTAAATTCCTTCTTTTCTTGAACTGAGATATCCATCTTTTCTTGGACTCAGGCATTAGAGCTTCTAGTTCTACAGCCTACAGTCTCCAAGACTTTACCAGTGCCCTTCTTTCTCAGGATGTTCTCAGGCCCTGAGCTTTGACCTAAATTGTGAAAATCAGGCCTTCCTGGTTCTTCAAGATTGCCAAGACATATTGTGGGACTTTTTGACCAGTATGAGTCCATTCCCATAATAAATCTTATGTATCTATAGATGTTTGATTAGGTCTTGTAGTAGAATTTTATAATTTTATGTTACCTCAGCATCTACTTTGAATAGATGCTTCTTTCTTATAACAGAAGCAGGCTTTCTCACCCTTGACAAAATGTTTAATTCTACCTCTTTCCCCAGGTCATTATTGTGGTTGATCCAGATATCTACCGTACACAGTTGCCTCCTGGTGACCAATTCCCTATGAGACAGCTACTTGCAACCTTCTTTAATAAAGCCACTGAGTCTTTCATCCTACATGAACTTTGCAGATATGCCATAGTGACAACCTCTTAAGTCACTGTGTCACATCCTTAAAGTCATGCCTACTTTCTTTAAGCTCATCAACTACAATTCTTCATAGAAAACCCACTCATTTAATGGCTTTGACCTCTATAAAAAGTGTTGACCTACAGATCTTTCTCTCTCTCCCCCATGTGCTTCCTGGTCCTTATGCAGACTCTCTGTGTGCTAGGTACCTCCAGAGCCTATAAGTAATAAAGTCTGTATTTTCATCATGTATTTCTCATAATTATTTGAAGAGTACTCTCTATTTTAAATATCTTAAATTAAAATAGTTCTGTTTCTCTAGAAGACCCTGACCGTACAGGCCACTGTGCCTTATAACATAAATGCATCAATCATCAACAAAATGCTGTCAAATAAAAAATAGCAAATATTTACAAATAATATATTATGACTAAGTTTGTTTTACTCAAAAAATGTAAGTTTTGTCCAACACTTGACAATCAATCTACGTAATTTGCCACGATAGTCTAAATGTAAAAATATGATTTTCTCAAGAAATACAGACAAAATATTTTATAAAATTCAATATCTGCTGGGCTCAGTGGCTCAGCCTGTAATCCCAGCACTTTGGGAGGCTGAGGCAAGTGGATTACATGAGCTCACGGGTTTGAAACCAGTCTGGGCAACTTGGTGAGACCTCATCTCTACAATAAATAAAAACAAACTTAACTGGGTATAGTAGCACTTGCTCGTAATTCTGGATACTTGGAAAGTTGAGGTGGAATGATCACTGGAACGCAGCAGGTTGAGGCTGTGGTGGCCAAGAGGCATGCCACTGACCTGCAGCCTGGGTGACAAAGTGAGATTCCAACTCAAACAAAAAAAATTTTCAATATCCAATTCTGTTAAAGATAAAAACTTCCAGCAAGCTAGATATTAAATCAAATTGTATTAATTTGATAAAGAACACCTATAAAATTCTCTAACTAGCATATTTCTTAATGGCAAAAGACTAAATATTTTTTCCTAAGATTAAAATAAGGCAAGGATGTTTACTCTCTCAATTACTATTCAATACCCTAATGATGTTTTTACCAAATGCAATAAATTGAAAATGAAAAAAAAAAAAAAAGTTCTACCAAGTGGAAAAAATTAATAAACCTATCTTTCTTAGCAGACAAGATGATTGTCTACATAGAAAATCCCAAGGAATACAAAAAGTTATTGGAAGTAATAAATTATTTTAGCAAGGTCATAGGATACAAGATTAATATAGAAAAATCAATTGTGTTTTTCTGTATCAGCAGTGAACAAATAAAAATGGAAATTTACAAAAAAGTACTATTTATAATAGCATCAAACCATAAGATTTTATTAGGGAAAAATTATCTAAATATATCCAAGAATTATACATTGAGAGATAGAAATGCTGATGAAAGTAACCAGTGAATATCTAAAGAAATAGAAAAATAGACCATCATCATGAATTTAAAGACTAAATATTGTTCAGATATCCTTTCTACCCAAATTGATCTACAGATTCCACATAATCACAATAATTTTTAATTGACAAAATAATTTTAAAATACATATTGAAAATAAAAGTAACTAAAAAACTCAAAACAACTCTGACATAGAAGAGAGTTGAAGGACTCACACTACCTGATTTCAAAATTTACTGTAGTGTTACAGTAATCAAGAATGTGTGGTATCTAGAAGACCATACTTAAGGCACAAAAAAAGTCATTTTGCCAAAATGAGCATGAAAGAAAATATTCTAAAGATAGCTATGTAGAAGGGGCAGATCATCTACCAAGAAGACCTATCAGAATTGTATTAGACTTATCAGAACAAACCCTACCAGTCAGAAAGGACTAGGGTCCCATATCAACATTCATAAAGAAAAGTAATTCCAGTCAAGCATTTCCTATCTTGCCAAACTAAGCTTCATTAATGAAGGATAATTCAAATCCTTCCCAGACATCCAATTTCTAAAAGAATAAGCCACTTCCAGACCAGCTCTATCAGGAGATGCTTAAGAAAGTTCAAAGCACATAAATGAATGGTTCTATCCATTGCAAAAGCATAGGCAAGCACAGAATTTACTGACCATACAAATCAACTACAAAGCCTAAAATGCAAAGCAGCCTCTTAATAGCAGTATAACAGGAACAAACCTCCGCTTATCAATAATTAACTTAAACATGAAAGGACTGAACTCACTACTCAAAAGGCATAGAGTGACAAATTAGATTTTAAAAAAGCATGATTTATCCTTCTATTGCCCTTAGGAAACCAATCTTACTAAATGATACCCAAGGCTCAAGATAAAGGTCTGGAGAAAGTTCTTTCAGACAAAGGGAAAACAAAAAAGAGCAGGAGTATATATTCTTATATCAGACAAAACAGACTTTAAACTAATAAAAGCTAAAAAGGACACAGAAGGGCACTACATAGTGATAAAAGGTTCAATTCACCAACAGGAAATATATATCCCGAATATATACACATACAACATAAAACAATTGCCAATTAAACTAGGAGAGGACAGGGACAGCCATATAATTATAGTAAGAGACTTTAATACTTCCCTAACAGCCTTAGACAGATCATCAAAGCAAAAAACTAACAAGGAAATAAGGAACTGTAACTCAACCCTTAACCAATTGGATCCCGTAGACACTGACAGAACACTTCACCTAACAACCATAACATATACATTTTTCTCATCAGCACATGGAACATACTCCAAGATGGACCACATACTAAGACACAAATATAGTGTGAACAAATTTCAAAAGGTTGAACTCATATCAAGCATCTTCTTAGACTACAGCAGAATAAAAATAAACCTCATCACCAACAGGAACCCCAACAAAGCATACAAATACATGAAAATTAAGCAACAAGCTTCTAAATAAATTTTGAGCTCAAAAAGAAATTAAGACATAAATAAAAAATGTCCTAGAAACAAATGAAAACAAGGACACAACATACCAAAACCTCTGGGATGCTATAAAAATTATTCTGAGAGGAAAGTTTATAGCATTGCACACATGTATTAAGGAAACAGAGGGATCTCAAGTAAACAGTTTAATGGTGCACCCAATGCAGCTGGAAAAACAAGAGCAAGTAAATCACAGAATTAGTAGAACAAGAAAAATCATTAAAGTTAGAGCTAGATGGAATGGAGACTAAAAAAAATTATACAGAGGAACAACAAAATGAAAAGTTGTTTTTTGAAAGGATAAATGAAATTGACAGATCCCTGGTGAGATTAATCAAAAAAAAAAAAAAAAAAGCAAGAAAACTTGAATAAACACAATTGGAAATGAAAAAGGCAGTGTTACAACTAACACTGAAGACATGCAAAAGATTATTAGTGATTACTTTGAACATATGTATGAAGTAAGGCAGAAAATCTACAGGAAATGAGGAAATTCCATTTCAAATCTGCAGCCAACATCATACTTAATGGGTTTCACATAACCTCCCAAGATTAAAACAGGAAGAAATTGAAATCCTAAATAACAAGTAATAATCCAACAAATCAACTCAGGGATAAGAAACTTTCCCTTCAAAAAATCTCCTGGGCCAGATGGTCTCTCAGATGAATTATATAATTATGTACAACAAAGAGCTCATACCAAACCTATTGAAAATATTCCCTATCTCATTCTATGAAGCCAGTACCCCAAAATGGCAAACACTCAACAAGGGAAACAAACAAACAAATAAGCAAACACTTCCAGACAATTTCCCTGATGAGCACAGCTGCAAATTCTCAACAAGATTCTAGCAAATCATCTAACAGCACATTTCAAAGGTCATTTATCCTGAGCAGGTGGGCTTCAATTCCAGGATGCAAGGATGGTTTAACATATGCAAATCAATAAGTGTAATCCACGACATTAACAGGTGTAAAACCAAGAACCATTTGATTATCTCAATAGATGCAGTAAAAGTATTTGATAAAATCCAACATCCCTTCTTAATAGAGACCATCAAACACCCAGGCATTAAAGAAACATTCCTCAAAATAATGAGTCATCTATAGCAAATTGGCAACTAACATCAAGCTTAACAGGCAGAAGCTGGGAACATTCTCCCTAAGAACTGGAATAAGACAAGGATGCCCTCTCTCACCCTCCTATTCAACATAGTTCTGGAAGTCCTAGCCAGAGCACTCAGGCAGGAAAAGAAAATCAGGGAGATCCAAATAAGAAAAGAAGTTAAATTATCCTTCTTTGCAGATGATATGATTCTATACCTAGAAAACCTTATCAATTCTATCAAAAAACCTCCTCACACTGATAAATGACTTCAGTAAAGTTGTGGGATACAAAATCAATGCACAAAAACCAGTTGTATTTTTATAAAACAATAATAAGCAGGCTAAAATCCAAATAAAGATCATGATCCAATTTGCAATAACCACATACATATACACACACAAAATTACCCCGGTATTAACCTAGCCAAAGGGGTGAAAGACCTGTACAAAGATAACTACAAAACACTGCTGAAAGAAATCAACGATGACACAAACAAATGTAGGAATTTCCCATGCTTATGGTTTGGAAGAATCAATATCATCAAGATGTTCATTCCACCCAAGGCAATCTACAGATTCAATGCAATCCCTATCAAACTACCAGCATCATTTTTCATAAACTTAGAAAAGAGAATCAGTATATGTGTGTGTATGTGTGTGTGTATATATAAACAAAAATGAGTTCATAGAGCCAAAGTACCCCTTAGTGAAGAGAGCAAGGCTAGAGGCATCACATTTTCAAACTTTATTACAAGTCTAAGTAACCAAGGCAGCAGGTAGTGGTACCAAAAGAGACATATAGACCATAGATCAGAACAGAGAGTCCAAAAATAAAGCCACAGACCTTCAACCAACTCATCTTCAACAAAGCCAACAAACACTGGGGAAAGTAAACCATATTTAGCAAATGGTGCTGAGAAAACTGGCTGACCACGTGCAGAACAATGAAACTGGAACTTTGCCTATCACCACATACAAAAATTAACTCAAAATGGATCAAGGTCTTAAATATGAAACCTAGAACTATAATATGCTTAGAAGAAAACTAAGGGAACATCCTCCTAGATATTGGACTAGGCCGTGAATTCATGGCCTTGTCATCAAAAGCAAATGCAGCAGAGGGAACTTAAGATGGAGGCCGACAGGTTCGGCTGTAAGAATCTCCATGGAGGCAAGTGACAATAAGGACTCTCCACGTGAGTAGGCAGGCGCTGGTGGGAGGGTGAAAGTCCATCTGAGGGGATACTCGGCTGCACGCACCAGGGTCCCCCATCTGAGGGCAACTGCAAGCCCCCATCACCCTGAAATTAGAGCGCAGCTCGCAAGGTCATGCACAGAAATGCCTGCTGCCTGCGGGAATGCACCTGAGAAAAACCTGCTGAATAGAGGTGATTCCCAGCACCTGGCGCCTGGCACACGCCATCACCTGTCATACTGGACCTGCTGGAATGCAGTATTTGATTATTGGAGAGAGGGCATCGGGGGAATCTGGAGAGGAATACATGCCTGGTGAGGAGTCGCCCACCACAGCCATTTTCCGGGCAGAAATTTGCACTGCCCTGCCCAGCTACCCCCCACCCCCACCCCCAGCCTCCAACTTGTTGCCTAAGCAACAGGGACAAACTATTGCCCCAGGTGCTCCCTTACCATTGACGTAGGAGAAAGACTGCTTCGGACTTTGCCTCACTGCTTCAGCACTCAACAAGGTGCTGGAAGGGGCTGCAGAGGGAGCCCAGAGATCCAATCTCTGTGAATGGCAGATCAACTACACAGGACTGAATCGTGTTCCAGAGAAAATATCCTGAGAGCACAAACTCCAGAGGATACTGATGAGTGCTGAGTTCCAGGCGCCCCACCCCCTACCCTGATCCAGCCCTGGCACAAAGTGTGTGGCCAGAAAAGAACAAGGAAGAACTCCAAAGAAAACAGTGGTGATTCTGAGGCTGGCCCAAACCCCCTCCTCCCCAGCAATTCTTTGAATGTCAGATCCACACAGTTGGACCACGACTGAGAGGGACAAACCCAGACAGAGCCTTGATATGAGTCACAATAGGAGAATCCCATTCCAGGATAGGCCTGGCTGGGGCAATCTCATGAGAGTACATACCTGGGAAGAGATTATCCTGTACATCCTCACCAGAGATCTCCGTGACCATATGAGAGTGGGAGGGGAAGACTGCAGCTCCACCCACCTCTATTGCCCCTCCTCCTTCCCTGCTACTTTCCCTGAGGAGAGAGTAAAAGAGGTGGCTCTGAAGGAGAGACCGGATTAGAGGAACAGTTACAGAGTCTGCCAGAAGAGGACAGGTTGTTTTTTTTTTTTGTCTTTGTTTTTTGTTCTGTTCTGTTTTGTTTTTTAAATTTTCAATTATTTTTAATTTTTAAATTTTCTGACTGTTTGTTAGTTCATCTATTTTAAAAATATTTTTCCTTTGTGCATGAATGTGTATGTGAGGCTTTGACCTGCATCACCCCCCCATATTATTTTTTCTTTTCTTTCTCCGTTTCTTTCTCTTTTTTTCCTTTTTTTTGAGTTAGAGTCTCACTCTGTCGCCCAGACTGGAGTGCAGTGGCCACTCCTGGCCACCGCAACCTTGACCTACTGGGCTCCGGCAATCCTTCTGCCTCAGTCTTCTGAGTAGCTGGAACTACAGGCACGCGATACCACACCCGGCTGAATTTTTGATTTACTGTGGAGATGAGGTCTCCCCAAGTTGCCTAGGTGGGTCTCGAACCCACGGGCTCAGGCAATTCATTCACCTCAGCCTCCCAAAGGGTGGGATTACAGGCTGAGTCATCGTTTCTTTCTTCTTTCATTTGTCATTTTCTGTTTCTCTGTGTATGTGAGTAATTGAGTGTTAATCTTTTGACTTTTTGTTGGTTTTTGCTCTTTTGTTCTTCCGGGACTTTTTAAAATATTCATTTTTTATAATTTAAGGGGTGTGTCAATATATGTGTGAGGGTTCCACCTGAAGCCCCCCCTTTTGTTTTTCTTTTTTCTTATTCTCCCCTTTTCAGTCTTTTTGTCTTTCTTCTCTATTCACTTTGTACTAGGCATGTGTGTGTGTGTTTAGTTTTTCTTGGGTTTTTGTTGTTGTTATGGTTTGTTTTGTTTTGCCTTGTTGTTATTGCAGATTGTTTTATAGTGTTGGTTGATTTCTGCTTTGCGTTGTCATATGGAGTGGTGGTAGGGAGTGGATCTCAGGGATACATACCACAATAAGTGAACATTTTAATCTGCAAGCACCATCTGACTACTAGTGCCTCATCCCCCACTTCACTCGGATTTCAAAAACCATAAGAGACAGCAAAACTTCCCATCCACCATCCTATTACAAAATAGAACAAATCCAGAGCCTGAATCAGGACTAAACAAACATCAGAAGGAAACGCCTCTCCCACTGACACTGAATAACAGAACTAAAAAAAAAAAAAAAACAAGAGATCTGTCAAAAATGAGGAAAATTCAAAGGAAGACCTCAGGCAATTCCAATTCTACCAAAGACAAAATTTCTGAGAAATCAGATCTTGATGCCCAAACAATGGAAGTCACCAAAAACTGGCCCCAGAATATGATAGGGATCAGGGAATGGTTGGAAAGAGTGAATAAGCCTCAAGAAAGACAAGATACAACACTGAAAGAACTTGTAACAGAGATTCTGGCAATGACAAATTATATCCAGGAAATAAATAAGATAACAAGCATGGAAAGCAGAAATAATGTAACTGATGAAAGAATCTTAGAACTTGAAGACCAGAGCTTGGAATTAACCCATCTGTAAAAAATATAGAAAGAAGACTCAGAATGAAAGAATAAAGCCTACAAGAGATGTGTGATTATACCTAGAAGCCAAACCTATGCCTGATTGGTAACCCAGAAGAAGAAAGGGAAAACAAGAACAACTTGGAACAAGTATTCCAGGAAGTAATCCAAGAAAACTTTCCCCATCTCACTAGAGATGTGACCTGCCAAGCATAAGAGATACAGAGAACCCCACAAAGCATCAGATGAGAAGACCAACCCTTAGGCACATAGTAATTCACCTACACAAAGTAGGCACAAAAGAAAAAATTCTAAAGGCAGTAAGAGAGAAAAGTCAGACTACCTACCAGGGAGGGAAAACAATCAGAATAGCAGCAGATCTATGGGCAGACACACTACAGGCAAGAAGGAACTGGAGCCCTATATTCAAAGACCTCAAAGAAAAACAGTTTCAACAAAGAATTTCCTATCCAGTCAAGCTCAGCTTCATCAGTGATGGAGAATTAAAATCCTTCCCAGACATCCAATTCCTAAGAGATTATGCAGCTTTCAGACCAGCTCTACAGGAGACACCTTAAAAGGTATTAAGCACAGAAAAAAAGAAAAAAAAGAATAATGACACATTTCCCAAGAAAACAGCAGAGCACAAAATCAACAGAGATTACAGCACAACAAGAAACTTGAAAACACACACATACACTAACCCCAAAGCCAAAAGAAAACAAGCAAAAAGTTTTATAAGAACTTTATGACAGGGATAAGCAATTGCATTTCAATAATCAGCCTGAATATGAATGAACTAAATGCACAACTGAAAAGACACAGAATGGCGAACTGGATAAGAAACCATGACTCTATTATTTGCTGAATCCAGGAGACTCATCTCATTACAAGGGATGCATACAGATTCAATGTTAAAGGATGGAAAATGAGTTTCCAGGCAAATGGATCACAAATGAAGGCAGGAGTTGCAATCTTAATATCAGACAAAAAAATTTAAGCAATCAAAAATTTTAAAAAGATGCAAAAGGATGCTACATAATGATAAAAGGTTTAATCCATCAATAAGAAATATCCATTCTAAACATATATGCACCCAACACAAGAGCACAAGCATTTATAAAGCAACTACTAAGTAAACTAAAAAAAAGATATTGACTCTAAGATTATTATAGTAGTAGGGGACTTGAATACCCCACTGACAGCCTTAGATAGATCATCAAGGCAACTAATAAACAAAGAGCTCCAGAACTTAAACTTGATGACCAAATGGACTTAGTAGATACCTACAGATTATTCACCCAACAACCACAGAATATGCATTCTACTCATCACAACTTGGCACATACTCTAAGATCAATCACATCCTTGTCCATAAATCAAGCATAAACAAGTTCTGTAAGGATGAAATCTTGCCATACACATTCTCAGACCACAATGGAATAAAAATAAATATCAAAACCAACAACATTTCCCCAAAGCCCACAAAGACATGGACACTAAATGGCATGATGCTGAACAACTACTGGGTCAACACTGAAATCAGAGAAGAAATTGAAAGATTCCTGGAAACAAATGAAAATGAAGAAACACCTTACCAAAACCTCTGGGATGCCATGAAATCCGGGGAATTTATATCTCTATGAGCACACATCAAGAAAATGGAAAGATCACAAGTGGAGAGCCTAACAAATCACCTAAGGAAGCTGAAAAGAGAAAACTACCAAAACTCCAACTTTAGCAGAAGAATACAAATCACAAAGATAAGAGCACAAATATGGGACATGGAAGACAAAAATATCATAGAAAACACCAACAAAAAAAAGCTGGTTCTTTCAAGGAATTAATAAGATTGATGGGCCCCTAGCAAGAATGAACAAGAAAAAGAGAGAAAAAGCCCAAATAAACACAATCAGAAATGCAAAAGATCAAATCACAACTGACCATGAAAAAATACAAAGGATTATTAGAGATTACTATCTACACCTATATGGAAACAAACTTGATAGCCTAAATGAAATGGAGAAATGTCTGACATCACACAACTTCCCCAGGTTGAAACAAGAAGACATTGAAGCAATACACAGACCAATAACAACCCAGGAAATTTACTCTGTCATACAAAAACTACCTACCAAAAGAAGCCCTGGACCAGATGGCTTTCCAGCAGAATTCTACAAAATGTACAAGGAGGAGCTCATAGCAACCCTACTGAAAGTATTCCAGGCAATTGAGAAAGATAGAATTCTCCCCAAATCATTTTACAAACTAACATCGCACTGTTACCCAAACCAGGTAAAGATCCAATAAAGAAAGAGAATTACAGGCCAATATCCCTTATGAACATAGATGCAAAAATCCTCAACAAGATTCTAGGAAATCAGATTTTTTAAAAATCTCAAAAATCATCCACCAAGACCAAGTAGGCTTCATCCCCAGGATGCAGGACTGGTTCAACATTCGCAGGACCATAAGTGTCATTAAATACATCAACAGATGTAAAAATAAGAACCACATGATTATCTCATTAGATGCAGAAAAAGCTTTTGATACATCCTTTCTTGATAAAAACCCTCAAACACCTAGGTACAGAAAAAACATACCTCAAAATAGTAAGCACCATCTATGACAAACCCACAGATATCATATTGCTAAATGAACAGAAACTAGAAACAGTTCCCCTGAAAACTGGAACAAGACAAAGCTGCCCACTTTCACCCCTCTTGCTCAATATTGTGTTGGAAGTCCTAGCTCAGGCAATTAGACAAGAGAAGGAAATCAGGGGTATCCAAACAGGAAAAGAGGAAGTCAAGTTATTCCTCCTTGCTGATGATATGATCCTATACCTTGAAAATCCAAGAGAATCTGTCAAAATCTGCTTGCACTGATAAAGGACTTTGGCAAAGTCTCAGGGAACAAAATAAATATGCAATAGACAGTTGCGTTCCTATATACCAACAACAAGCAGGCAGAGACCCAAATTAAAAGCACAATGCCATTCACAATAGCCACCAAAAAATGAAATACCTCAGCATCTTCCTAACCAGAGAAGTGAAAGACATTTACAATAAGAATTACAAAACACTGCTCAAAGAAATCCAAGAAGACACATATAAATGGAAAAATATTCCATGCTCATGGATAGGAAGAATTAACATTGTTAAGATGTCCATCTTACCATAGGCAATCTACAGATTCAACCCAATACCCATTAAGTTACCAACATCATTCTTCTCAGACCTGGAAATGACAATAGAGAAATTCATATGGA
>NW_007234043.1:0-75868 GCF_000164805.1 Carlito syrichta | reverse complement strand
AAAAACAAACAAACAGCCCCTTTAAAAAGTGGGCAAAAGACATGAATAGACACTTCTCAAAAGAAGATATACAGGCAGCCAACAGACACATGAAAAAGTGTTCAGCCTCATTCATCATCACAGAAATGTAAATCAAAACTACATTGAGATACCACCTAACCCCTGTAAGAATGGCCATCATTAATAAAACAAACAACAACAGACGCTGGCGAGGATGTGGAGAAAAAGAAAGGCTTCTACACTGCTGGTGGGAATGCAAACTAGTACTACCTCTTTGGAAGACAGTGTGGTGATTTCTGAAAGAACTAGATATTGACCTTCCATAAGACCCAGCAATTCCTCTATTGGGAATATACCCAGAGGAACTCAAATTATTCTACAAAAAAGATACCTGCACACTCATATGTACTTCACAACAGCAAAAACATGGAACCAACCGTGTTGCCCATTGAAGCTGGACTGGACTAAAAAAATGTGGTAAATACACACAATGGAATATTGTGCAGCCACAAAGAAGGACAAATATATGGACTTTGCAGCACTTGGATGAATTTGGAGTCGATCATACTCAGTGATTTATCACAGAAACAAAGAACAGAGTTCCATATAGTGTCACTCGTAAGCTGACCATGAGCAATTATAATGCTGTAAGAAAGTGATTGGCAGTAGTGAGAAATTGTCACGGGAGGAGGGGGTGGGATTGCCAGTTGAGGGAAACTGCTAGGGGAGGGAGGGGCATACCTCCTCAACAAGGGTATCTGCATGATCAATGTTTATATACCTAACCCTGCATTGTACTCCACATCTTTATGATAAAAATTTTTTTAAAAAAGAAAATGCAGCAAAATCTAAAATTGACAGGTGAAACCTTGCCAAGCTAAAAATTTTACACAGCAAAAGAAACCATGAAGAGAATAGACAACCCACATAATGGGGAAAAACATTTGTAAACTATGCATCTGACAAAGGCCTAACATCCAGGATCTTTAAGGAACTCAAATGAATTGACAGGAATAAAAACTAATAACTTCATTAAAATGTGGAAAATAAAAAACATGAGCAAATACTTTTCAAAGGAAAACATCCAAGCATACAATAAATATAGGAAGAAATGCTCAGCTTAACTGATCATCAGATAAATGCAAATCAAAACTACAATGAGATACCACCTCACATAGATCTGGATGGCTATCATTAAAAAGTCAGAAACAAAAAAACAACCCAGTAGCTGATGAGGCTGTAGAGAAAAGACAGCCTTTCTATACTATTAGTGGGAATGTAAGCTAGATAAACCTTTGAGGAAAGCAGTGTGTCATTTTACCAAAGGACTAAATATTGAGTTACCATTTGATCTAGTAATCCCACTCCTGGAAATATAACTGGTCACTTTACCACAAAGACAACTGCATGTGTATGTTTACTGCAGCACTATTCACTGTAGTAAAAACATGGAACCACGCTGGGTTCGGTGGCTCAGTCTGTAATCCCGCACCTTTGGGAGGCTGAGGTGAGTGAACTGCCTGAGCCCGTGGGTTCGAGACCCGCCTGGGCAGCAAGACCTCATCTCTACAATAAATTAAAAATCAGCCGGGCGTGGTGGCGCATGCCTGTAATTCCGGCTATTCGGAAGGCTGAGGCGGAAGGATCCCCGGAGCCCAGCAGGCCGAGGCTGCGGTGTCTGGGAGCGGTCTCTGCACTCCAGTCTGGGCGACAGAGTGAGACTCCAACTCAAAAAAAAAAAAAACAAACATGGAACCAAACCAAATGCCCATCAAAAGTGGACTGGATTTTTGAAAAAGTGGTATATATACACAATGGGATATTGCGCCATTAATAAGAACATATGCAACAAAGGAGAACAAAATCAAGTCCTTTGCAGCAATTATGGATGCAACTAGAGGCCATTATTCTAAGTGAACTGTCACAGAGACGAAAAACTGAATACTGCATGTACTCACTCATAAGTGGGCACTAATAGGAAAAAATATTTGCCAACTGTGCACCTGACAAATAATGGGCACACAGGCACAAAGGCAGGAATTGCAGCTGCTGGGCACTGCCAAAGGAAGGAAGACTGGAGGGGGAACAAGGGACACACAAGCACCCATTGGTTCATTACTGGTGCGGTGGGGAGAGGGCGCGACAGAACTCAAACCTTGCCTTCAGACAACTTATTTATGTATCAAATTCTCTCATGTATCCCACAGCTCTAAAATTTAAAATAAAAAAAAGAATGCGTAGTATCAATGAAAACGGGTTGGCAAATGTTTTATTTATGTTTGAGAGTAGATAGTTTAGACTTTGTGGACCTTAGATTTTGTCACAACTACTGTGTCATTTAGTGTGAAAGCAGCCGTAAATAATATATATGACATGGCTATGTTCCAATAAAACTTTATAGAAATCAAAATTTGATTTTTGTATCATTTCCAAGTATTATGAAACATTGTTCTTCTTTTGAGTTTTTAACCATTTAAAAATGAAAAAATATTCTTAATTTGTGGGTTTTATAAAAAGAGAAGGAATAAGCCAGATTTTTCTGAACTCTAAGTTAAATAATAGACATCTAATCAGTAGAATTGAAATAAACCTATTTATATATGGTCAATTTGTTTTTGACTAATTTAAGACAATTTTGGGGAGAATTTTTAGGTTTTGTTTTCAGTTAACTATGCTGAAGCAATAGTGCATTAATAAGGACAAACAAGTCCTCTATCCATAACTCACACCATTTGCAAAAATTAGCTCAAATTAATAAGAGATATAAATACATAACAAAACTTTTAGAAAAAAATATATGACATATTCATCATAAACTTGGGTTGTCACCATACTCCAATACTATTAATATAAAGTTAACTCTGATATGTGGAATAAATTGGCAATACCCAGGGCTGGCAAAAGTATGGAGCATCATGAACTCTCACTCATGGTTAGTGAGAATAAAAAATTGTACAGTAATGTTGAAAAACAGTTAAGCATTTTCTTATAAAGTTAAACATACACTTATAATATGACCCAATAATCCTACTTCTTTTAAGTATTTACCAGGGGTAAATGAAAATATACGTTCAAACAAAAACAAAGACCTGTGCACAGTATTTATTCATAGTTGTCCAAAACCTGAAACAACCCAAGTGTTTGCCAGCTGGTGAATAAATTTAGACAGTGTGGTAGGATTTAGAAATCAAAGTATGTAGGCAACAAATAAATGCATCTCGAATACACTATACAAAATAGAAGGCAGACTTAATAACTGCAGTCCTGTACCGATGATTCTCGCTATCTGACTTCTTGGAGAATAAAACCATAGGCAGAAAAATAGATATCAGTTACTGCTGTGGGCATGGAGAGATAAAGGGGATTGATTCCCAAAGGCTCTCCAAGAACTTTTTTGGGTTCTGCCTCTTCATTGTGATGGTGGTTAGATGAATGTTTCTGGTTGTCACTTTTTATAGGCTCAAACATCAATAAAGATTGAGTCTAGAAATTATATCACAATAAATCTGTCTTGGGGGGAGAGAGCAAGAGAGAGAGAGAACAGATATTATTACCCCATGGGCAGTCTTACGTTTAGAGAGCAAAGAAATGAAAATAAACCAGTAGAGAAGGATGGTGAAGGGAAGTGAGGCAGGAGGAAAACTGAGAAGAGTATCTTGAAATCCAAATTAAAAAAATAGTCTGACAGTGAGAGACATAATTCTATGATGTTGCTGGAAGGGTAAAAGAGGAGAAGACTGAATATTAGCCACTAGATTGTGTAATAGAGAGGACACTGGGTAGAAATCGATAAGAACGTTTTTAAGATCTGATGGATGAATACTAGGGGGGGGACACCCCAAAAAACAAAATGACCTTTTGAAGGGTGGGCCTCTTGTAGCACAGGCTATCCCCACTAGGTAATTGTCCTAGGAACTCATTGGCATCAGTGTGCTGCTAGCATTCTTGTGAAAGGTTACATTTGACTTAAGCGAATTTTATCTTTTTTTCAGATTTCAATGCATTTGCCCATTTCATTATGGGTGATTTATGAGTGCACCTGCCCACACCATGCTGAATGTTCAGCAGTTTTTGACCCAAACCAGTATAACCTCTCTGTTCTACCCTCCCTAGTCACCCGAGCAACTTTTTTTTACATTTCCCCAGATGTAAAAAGTCCTCAAAGGGAAATGTTTTGCCAATGTGAAGGAGGTGAAACAAAAAAATGGCCGAAGCACTAAAAGGCATTAACATTGATGAGTTCAAAAACTGTTTTGAGCAGTGTCAAAAGTGTCTTGATAGGTGTATTGCATCAAATGGAGAGTATTTTGAAGGTCACTGAAGTTTAAACATATGAGTAAATGCACAACTTTTCTAATAAATAAATTCTGGATTTTTAGGGGGGCTGAGGTCCCCTGTCATGGTGGGTTCAAGAAGGAGGGAGAAGTGAAAATAAAGACTGAGTAAATAGATACTATTAAGGAGTTTTGCTGTGGACAAACACATCAAATAAGTCCAGAGCCAGCTGGCATATGAAACCAAAGATTTCGTCCTGTTGTTTTATGATAATACTGCATACTGGCATGTTAATGTGAATGAAAACTAACAGAGAGGAAAACTGGTGATGATACAGGAAAGGGAAGAATTGCTGAAGACATAAACTTGAGTAAATGAGAAGAGATGAGACCCAGGGCATAATGTAGTCCAGAATAATTTGAAGAAAGGAAAACACAAAATGATAGAGATCAGGGAGAATGTTAGAGAAATCTTGTTTTCAAGATAAGGTTGGTTCTTGCTCACAGTTGTCTGATTTGCAAAAAAGATTCCACTGGTATTCCAAGGAGATGTCAGAAGTTACAAGACATGATATGAAGCCCTG
This sequence comes from Carlito syrichta, assembly GCF_000164805.1. Taxonomy (NCBI): domain Eukaryota; kingdom Metazoa; phylum Chordata; class Mammalia; order Primates; family Tarsiidae; genus Carlito; species Carlito syrichta. Next base: position 71,010 of record NW_007234043.1, on the reverse strand, counting down.
GAGAAATGGGGGTGATGAGACTGGAGGTTTGAGTCACAGCCAAGAAATATATATTCAGGCAAAACTTGAAAGGCAAATCAAGAAACTCAAGAGACAGAAAAGCACATTTGGAGGGGAACATGGATGTGGGGTCAGAAAGGTAGGCAGGGTTCTCATCCGTAGGCTTACAGAGTTGTACCATGAAAATTAATATTACCTCTCTGGATTTAGACAGATGATCAATTCTGAATCCCACCCTGCCAAGTATGCTATATAAAGCCTGACGTGCCAAGATTGACTCAGGAATTAGGGGCCCTGAGCCTGCTGTTTGAAGGTTAAATGTGACTATAGTGAATGAGATTGTGGTTGGTAGCAGGGTTAAGAAAAATATTTGTTGACTTGGTTCTATTTGTTTTGATGGATATTTAAAATATGTGCAAAGTGCAAGTGGATTGATTTTGAATGTGATTAATTCTTTACCAGAGTATTGTAGGAAAATGACAAGCACATAAACTGTGGAACCACAACAAATAAATCCTTTTAGAATCCAGTATTAGGCCATTTTTTAATGTTATTCAATGTTAAAGTCAAGAATTTTTTCTCCCTTTTTTTTGAATACTTCATTGAAATGGTGAAACTTTGGGGGGAAAATGTGATTCAATAAGCAAATTTCTCTGTAAGTCTGACTTTTAAGAAATACTAATAGCTATCATTTATACTTAATTATAGGTTGCAAACTGCTTTCAGAAATTTTGATATCACTTTATCTTTACAATGAAATGATTTTGTCCTCATTTACAAATACAGACTTAAGATCCACAGAGATGAACTGTTTGCTTTAAAACACCCAGCTAATGACAGAAACAGAGCAGAGCTCCAGGCATTCTGAGTTTGGCGATTTTTCTGCTATATCTGTGTATCACATTCTTTGTATCACATCATTGTGTGTATACAAAATTTGCATTCCCGGGCCTCTTTTGCAAAGATGATGATTTGGTTGAATGAGGCTGTGGTGTCTGCATTTTAACCTCTTTGACTGACCTGAAGAATCTATTCAGCAGATTGTTTCACTCAACTCCATGCTATGGCATACCAGGGTCATCTGGAAGTCTCCATCAGGGAGTTTGCCACTTCAAACTGTGCCTAACCATAAAGTCCCTGAGGAAACAGTGTGCAATGAAAACAGTACAAGCCTTGAAACAAGGAAGCATGATCCTAATACCTGCTCTGCCACTCTCCTGGCAAATGGCCTTAGGCAAGTTGTCAGCTCTCTGAGCTACTGTTTCCTTTCCTTCTCTCTCTCTCTCCCCCCCTTCTTCCTTCCTTCCTTTCTTTCTTCCTTTCATCGTTCCTTCCTTCCTTCCTTCCTTCCTGCCTTCCTTCCTTCCTTCCTTCCTTCCTTCCTTCCTTCCTTCCTTCCTTCCTTCCTTTCTTTCTTCAGTCAAAGTCTCACTCTGTCATCCAAGCTGAAGTGCAATGGCATGCTCATGGCCATCGCAGCCTCGACCTGCTGGGTTCAGGTGATCCTTCTGCCTCAGTTTTCCTAGTAGCTGGAACCACAAGTATGCACCACCACCTCCAGATAATTTTCTGGTTTATTGTAGAGATGAGTTTTCATCATGTTGCTCAGGCTGGTCTCAAACCCCTGAACTCAGGTCACCCTCTTGCCTCTGCCTCCCAAAGTGCTGGGATTACAGGCATGAGACACTATGCCTAGTCCCTCCTTTCTACTTTCTAAGAAACTGAGGTAACCTAGAGAATTGTTACAAAGATTAGAGCACAGCATGCTCGGTCAATGCTGTTTCTTATGATGACCAAAAAATAAAGCTTTGAAAATTAAAGTGTGGCTATATATATAAAAATTTATCCTCATATATAGGGTAAAAATAATCATAATTGAAAAGTCACAAGCAGAAAAAATGTGGTGAAAAGCAACTGAGCTCTGAAATTCATCTGTAAATTATTTTGGTTTAAAATTTTATTTTAATTTTGGCACAAAATTAACAATCCATTGAAAATATTCTGCAATAATTCATATTCAGAGCTATTAAAGAAAGTTGATTTCCACACCCACACATGCACACGCACACGCACACGCACACACACACACCCCTGCAGGTTGTGCATTTTAGCAAACCTAAATGTAAACTTCTGGAGCCCAAAATAATCTCCATGTTGGTGATATCTAAAATTAACCCCAGTATGTAACCGTCTGTAAAAGAGAACTGCGAGAACGTCTGTTGTGAGGATAATGATAGTGACTCAAATACAGCTTGGAAGCGAGGCCTTCTGTAGGAGATAGGAGATGAGGGGTAACTTGGGGTGAAGTCCTGACAATAGAAAGCCGGGATGTCACCCCAAACGAAGCTCATTAATTCTCTTTGCCCCGAGACCTGAACCCGATCACTGTCTCTCTCACATGCAGCTTGACGGCAGGCACCACGCCATTTCTCTGCAGAGAGTTCTTGCTTGTTTAAGACACTTTTATTCTGCAAGTTGAGATGAGGACACCTGCTAATGAATGATTCAAGACACACAGGTGGCCCAGGGTTGGGCCTGGCAGGCATATTTCTGGAGCGGCGCCCCCGTGAGGATCCTATATGCAGCTTGAGAGCCAGCCAACAGCCAGATTCTTGCTTAGTCAATTATGCATAGTCGCTGTCAGTCAAGTTTTTTTTTGCTTGTGTCTTTGTGGGTGCTATAGAGCGGAGTAAACAAGGGAAGCACTCTTTCTTTAGTGGGTGCAGCAGCAAGCCAGGACTTGCAGTCTGGTACTTCTGTCTGCAAAGAGACAATTCTGTGCACTGTCACATATAGGACAAACTCCTTGGTGAGGCTACAAGTTCTCATTTGTCTCAGCCTGAATTTCCTGCTACTTCTCCACAAGCATCGGCTACCTCAACAGTAGGGAGTGGTTGCTAGAAGTTGAATTACATGCCCCCAAATTTATACATTGAAGTTCTAATACCCGATATCTCAGAATGTGACCATATTTGGAAAGAGGGTGACTGCAGATATATTTAGTTGAGATGAGGTCATACTGTGGCCAAATGGGCCTCTAATTCAATAGGATGGTGTCCTGACAAAAGCGTAAATTTAAACACAGAGACACCCACACAGGGAGAATACCATGTGAAGATGAAGGCAGAGACCAGGGCGATGCAACCTACAAACTAAGGAACACCCAAAATTACCAGAAAACCATCAGAAGGCAGAGAAGAGGCATGAAACTGAATCTCACTCATAGCTCCCTCAGAAAGAGACAACCCTATTGACAGCTTGATCTGGAGCTTGTGGTCTCTGGAACAACGAAACTATACATTGTTGTTGTTTGACACCCCCCTCCCCAGCTTGTAGTCCTTTGTTATAGCAGCTCTGGCAAACTAACAAAATGATTCTTGTCTCCAGAGAGGGTTGTTCTCAAATTCTAGCATTTGCCCATGTGTTTGCAGAACAGCAGAGAATTTGGGGAACAAGGCTTGGAACCATAGAGAACTGGGTGTGACTTCCAATTTGACCACTTTCTACCAGTGTGATTCTAAACAAGACACTATTGGAGTCTCTGCCTGGAAGCTTCAAATAGTAAGTAGTTAATATTATTGCCTTGGACTTCACAAAGACCTGGTTACAAACACCAGTCATTCACCAGCTGAGTAATCCAGTAAAGTTACTTTAGCTCAACATGACTCTGTTCTGGCTCTTATAAACAGTGGGTATAATATCTACTTCCTGGGAAGTTTGTGAGGATTCAAGAAAACTCCAACCTCCTGCCCAGATGTCACCACTATTCGTAAGAGGCAGCAGGAATTGTGTTCTCCTGGAATTTGCTTTATTTCTGCTTCATCTGGACTATCATGCTTCTCCTGCAGATTCCTCAGAAGGGTGGCCTTCTCAAGAAAGCTTTGCCTGTCTTGGCAGCTATGTTCCATCATTTCATAAAAGCTTTGTTGTTAAAAAGTGCATGCACTGACACCCACACTCCCCTCATAGACACATATATCAACCTATTTTTAGTAGTTTATTTTCATGCATATTATCCCTGCTAGAATATGTCTTTTGAGACAGAGACAAAAGACATATTGTTTTTTTTCATTTCCATATATTAGTTTTTTACAGAATAGGTTTTTGTTAAATATATATTGAATGGATAAACAAATAGCAAGGTTCTGAGTCAGCAGTGAGTTCCAGGAGGTTTTTCTCTTTTTGGTGGCAATGGAGACATGCTTCTGGTTATTTCCTTCTGATGCTGGGGCATGGCACTCTGAGGAAGGAATATATGGAAAACAGTGTCTTCTGGGGGTGGGAAAGACACTGTCCAAGTGAGCCAAGTGCATTCTGGGTAACTTGTCCTTTGCAGGTGCACAGATCTTTCACATTCCAACACCTTGCATTTACAAAACAGTATTGTGCATGCTGCCCCATTTATACATCACAACAATTGTTAGTTAGGCAAGGAAGAAATCAGTTCTTTACATACCAGTGAAAAAACAGAGGCATAAGAGTTTCCAAGGATTGTATAAGCAAATCAAAAGCGGAGCCAGGTCAAGACCACATTCTTCCTAGATGGCCTGTTTTGGATTCCTCTTCTTACTAACCTTGCTGACTTTGACTTCATGCGGTTGATTTCTGAAATAAAAACTTGGGCTTCTGACAGAGAAGCTTCAATAGATATATTTGTAAAAATAAGCAGGTGTGGGCTCTATGGACTAGTTTTCCTGGGGACAACATGTACCCGAAAGGACAGAGGCCAATCTAGAGACCTAAGCATAATTCAAGTGGAGGAGGAAACCTCCAAGTTTGCAAAGCAAGATCTAGATCAGAGCATCAGAAAGGAAGTGAAAGACGCTTCCATGAAATCCTAGCCGCGGTCCCAGTCCTGGTAATTACTGGTTGGTTGATCGTTTTTTTATTTATTTGAGTCTAAGGTTTCTTATCTGCAAAATGGATATAGTATTATCTGCACTAATGAATAGTTCATGATAATCGATCGTAATACTAAAACTGAAGGGCACCCCGGAAGTCTGTGGCAGACACGCAAATGACTATTAATCTGGTATTAATAACAATAAGTTTTAAAGTCAACACTTAAAATTGTATAAATTCAAATCACTCTCCTAAATCCTTTGGGAAGTCACAAAGTTAAACACTGTTATTTCTCACACATTTATTATTTCTTATACATCTACTGCAACCAGCTTTCCATCCTTTGCACATGCAAATTTCCTCCTCTCCTTTTGAGCAAAGAAGACATTATCATTTGCTTCTTTTTAATAATTTTACTTTATAAAATAATTATCTTTTAATCCATAGAGACGAGGTCTCGCTGTGTTGCTCACGTTGGTTCCATACTCCTGAGCTTAAATGATTCTCCTGCTTTGACCTTCCAAATTGCTGGGATTACCAATATGAGCCGCCATGCCAAGTCATTAATTTCCTTGTAAGGAACATGTGAAAAGAAAAGTATATTCACTGTAAGAGTCAGATTTAAGTAGCAGCACATTCCTCTCTCACTTGTCACACTCAATCAAGGACATATTCTGAGTATCAGACAAATGGGGGGTGGTATTACCTGTACTCTTCTCATTGTCATATTCCATTTCTCTCCCTCTTTCATTATCATTGATACCAGCATCATCATTATTATAATGTCATTATTTGCCAGCATGCATCGTTTAATCATATAAATCAAATATGTATATTATGCAACACCGTGGTGTTTAGAAAACAGATTCAAAAGTCTTTGGTTGTGATTGAATTCGCATTCCGTGGGATGAGGTTCCCCAGTCATTATTCAAAACGCAGTGACTCAGCACTTCCCACTTGAGAGCATACAAGCCACCCCTATCTAAGGTCTGAATCCTCAGGCTTATAAATTCCACCATCTTTCAGCTTCCCTGAGACATTTGACTCAACTTCCTGCCTTGCCTTCCTCACAATCCATCGCACACTTCCGTGACTATCAGAGAAGGGGAGGTGTAGGATCCTAGAAGGGCAGAAGCCAATCTAGGAATTGGCAGGAGTGAATAACTCCAACCTTGGCGGTCATGTCAGCCCTTTCTACCATTAACATACAATGGATGGGAGTTGCAGGTTGAGAGAGGGTGTGTTTGTGTGTGTTTCTCTTAAATACACTGAGTCTTATTAGCAATTTGAATATAAAGAGTCAGCAAACTTATGAACTGAGCTTCCTTTGGCCAGGTTAAGACTCGGGGTGATTCTTTTCTGTGTTTAAGAATTAGACCACGATCAGGTTAATTTTTTGTATGCCTTTCCCCACCTTAGGGTGGTAGAGCTTCAGTGGGTAGGGTTGGGATTTGGGGGCATACTAATAAACCAAGACTCGTGCCAGCTCCTGCTCAAAGCCACCATCAAGTAGGGGTTTCCCCAGAATCTCTTGAGTCCAGACTAATCTCTTCTTCCCCCACCCTCTTCACAACGTTCCTGTTCACTATTTCAGAGATACTGTGGTTCTTACAGACAGTGGCAGCAGGCTCCCGAATCTTCTCCTTGCTTTTATTCTCTGCATACTCCAATTTGTCTCCCACACTGTAGCCAGAGGTAACTTTTAAATTGTAAATTTGACAAAGTAATTTACTGCCTAAAACCTGTCAGTGTCTACCGGTTACCTTCAAGACAGCATTCAAAATTCTTAAGAAGCCGTTCAAATTGCTTGGCAAGCCAGCCCAAACAAGCGTCACGCTTTATCTCTTACCACACCTTCATAGAGTGCTGCCAGATTAAATTAGGAACAGAGAGGAGGCAAAGAATGGCAAGAACACATATAAAACTATTTTCTGTGCATTCTGTGACTATGTGGGACTCACGTATAGTCTATATTAAAGTCATTGCCTCTTCACCACAGTCATACTGAATAAGACAACTCCAAGCAAACATTTGATTGTACACTGCCCCATCAACATTGAAGGATGGAAAGGACACAGAGGGAATGATTTTCTTCATCTTTTGTGATGGCCTGCACCTCCTCAGCCTTTAGGAATCCAGCTTTTAAATCAAATCTTGTTGGAAGGTGACCCTGCAACCTGCCCTCGCTGCTGTGCTGCTTTGTCCCTCGGAAAAGCTGCATTAGGTTCAGGGAGCACGCCACGAAGGCTGGGGCTTTTGTGCCTACTTCTCACTGGTGCTGAAGTGGACTCTGAGAAAAGTCCCCACCGACTGTAGCCAGTGTGAGCGAGGGAGTGTGACGCCGCGTCACAGTATCTGTGTTTCTCTGCAAAAGGCAATCTGTTTTCAACTTGAACTCAATTTGGCATGTGTATGTTCAATAAAAAGGACTGGCCCTTGAACCTCACTCCCATTCCAAAAGAGAATCAAGGCCAGAGAGAGAGAAACATACACAGAAGCTTGACAGTGACAGAATACAAGACATTTGGAAAAGACCACATTGGTGGGCTCCGTAGATATGCAGCTGACGAAGCACACTGTTGCTGAAGTGAATGATAGTAACTAAATAACAGGAAATAGAATGCTTTCTGCAAACAGTATAATCAAGGACCCTGAAAGATGATTATGCACACGTTCAATGCATATATAGTTCTCATTCAATACTTAAGATAGTCGCAGTGAATCTCCATCAATGCTCTCATAAGATCTTAAATATTATAGTAGGTACCTGGACTTTCCTAAGTAATTTCAAAGTAAAAATTCTGCTCCAGACATTAGAAACTAGGATGACCCAGTCAAGTACATGGGGGAATGTCTACTGTTGCGTAATAGGATGAGATAATAGTGTGACTTTGGTTCAACGTATTCAGCAAATGTGTATTGAACCTATAATATATGGCAAGCACATTGCTATATGCTGCGCTTAGACTACTAAACAAATTAGAAAATGATCAAATTTGTATCATAATGGGGCTGATGAATAGTTATGAGGCCAAAATATAGAAGAAAAAGATAATTTCTGTGATAAGTACTATAAAAAAATGAAGCAGAGTATCAAAAAGAAGATGGTGATGACTAATTTAGACAGTAAGTTTGGGGAAGGAGACCTGATGAAAAAGCATATCATCAGCCATGGAATGAAGATGACTGCTTAAAATGTCGAGGCCAAGAGAGTCTGAGATGGCCCCTCAAATTCCTTTGCAACCCAAAATAAAAAGGAGTAACCACAATTTTTCATTTTGCAAGAAAATACAAAAGGTAGATAAGAGAACAGAGTGAATAGACTTGGAAAAATATAATAATGGCAACTAGCCTAACATGTCTACAAGACAATAGACATTTCCAAAAAATTCTACAGGCATTTTCTTCGATTTCTCCTCCTACTGGTAAAGTCAGAGACATTACTAATACTATTCTGATTTACAACTATCAAAAAACTAATCTCAGTTTATTTATCAAAAAACAAATCTCAGTTGTTTATCCTTAGGTTATACAACTAACCCATGGCAAGGTAAGGCTTAGAACAGTCAGCAAACTACAAACTGTATGCTTAAGCCAGTCGGCCATCTGTTTTTGTACAGTTTGAATGGAATGTAACCTCCATCATTCATTTTCCTAGAGTCTATGGTTGCTTTCACGCCACAACAGCAAGTTGAGTAGTTGCAACAGAGACTGAATGGCTGGCAGAGCCTCAAATATTTACTACCCAGCGCTTGACAGAAAAATCTTGCCCACCCCTGATCCAGAACAAAAGTTTTCGAATTCTCAGTGAATTTACCTTCCTGTACATGGTACTGCATTAATATATTTCAAGTTTGTTAATCATAACTCCTGATGAAAAGATTGAGTTCTTGAAAGAGAGAGCATATTCTAAGTGCTGCATCCTGGGAAAAGGGAACGCATATTATAAACATGTATTGCCATAGCTTGCTTTAATTTAAAATCATAAAAATGAGAGTTGTTCCATATATATAATTGATGTATATATTAACTTATTTTAAAATCAAATATAGCTATTCCTTCCTATTCTGTTCATTTCTTTCTTTTTTTTTTTGAGTTGGAGTCTCACTCTGTCATCTAGACTGGAGTGCAGTGGCCGCTCCAGGTCACCGCAGCCTCGACCTGCTGGGCTCCAGCGATCCTTCTGCCTCAGCCTTCCAAGTAGCCAGAACTACAGGTGCGCGCTACCACGCCTGGCTAATTTTTTGGTTTATTGTAGAGATGAGGTCTCACCAAGTTGCCCAGGTGGGTCTCGAACCCGCGGGCTCAGGCAATCTACTCACCTCAGCCTCCCAAGATGCAGAATTACAGGCTGAGCCACCAAACTCAGCTCTGTTCATTTCTTAATACACCCAAATTGTGTTTTTTATACTCACGGAGTACCAGACTATATTTGTGTGATGAAAGTCATAGGTAAAATTATTAATCAGTATGTCATTTTATGATGAGTTCTGTTTCTCAGTGATGCAGAAGAAAATGAACTAGAATGGGAAATTAAACTTAATTCTGTGTCTTAGAAAATAAATTACTTGGCCTTTGAGTTCTCAGTTTCTTAACTAAGACGTTACTTCAAATAGCTAAACACGCCACAGAATATGATTAGTAACAAAAACCTTTCTGAGTTTATTACCATTTCATTAATTCATCAAACATTATTAAGTGCTACTTTGGCTATATATTGTAACATAATAAATCTCCTCAAACCTTGAGACTTAAAACAACATCAGTCACTTGTTAGTATCTCTCAAAATTCTGGGGTTTAACAAGACTCAGCTTGGGGTTCTGTCTTTTCATGTGGTGTCAGCTAGAAAAGTAAATAGGACTAAAGTTATATGAAATGCTTCTACAGTCATATGCTAGGTGGCTGATGTTGGTCATTTGCTGGGTTATGATTGGGACTGGAACACCTGCCCATGACTTGGTCATGTAGTTGGTGATTCCTCAAAGCACAGAACCTAGGTTTCAAGAGCAACTCTCCCAAGAGCAGGAAGCCAAAGTGGCCAGCTTCTTACAGCCTGGGTCTGAACACTGCCAGAATGTTCCTTTTGCTGTAATCTATTCTAAGAGCAGTCACCAGGCTCCTTTTCAAAATGATATAGAGCCCATGTCTCAATGGGAGGAGTAACAAAGACGATCAAGATTGCTTTTCTAAACCACCACAGTCTGACCACCAACTTCTAATTATGAATACTAATACGAAATACAAAATACAATTCCCATGTACTCTTAAGAACTTACTAGCACAATGGCATTATGCTCAGGCTCAAGTTCCAAATACTTTCATTTAAATTAGCTTCCTGGGCGTGATCCTTGGGTACAGATCCTTGACTTGATTTCTAAAGACTTATGAACTAAAGAGACAATTTATTGACCACTCCTCGCCCACTATTCTCACATTCAGCATACTAGGACACACACACACACACACACACACACACACACACACACACACACCAGAATTATCTTTGTGGAAGTTGAGTCCCTTGTACTACAGGCTTCCCCACTAGGTAAGTGTTCTAAGAACGCATCAGTATTAGTGTACCAGCTAGTATTGTTGGGAGAGGTTGCATCCAACTTCAGTTAATTTATGTTTTTATTCTTTTAGATTCTTTCAACGTGTTTGCCCACTTCAAGAGGGGTAATTTATGAGCAAACTTGCCCACACTATGCTGAGTGTTCAGCGGTTTTTGACCCCAAGTGGCATGACCCCCATGCCCGATCACCCCTAGACACCCAATCTCATCTGAGCAACTATTTTTCTGTTGTTTGTTTCTCTGGATGAAAAATGTCATTAGAGGGAAACATTTTGATGATGTAGAAGAGGTGAAACAAAACAGCAGAAGCACTAAAAGGCATCAAAATTGATGAATTCAAAAAACTTTTGAACAATGGAAAATGTGTCTCAGTAGATGTATTGCATTAAATGGACACTACTTTGAAGGTGACTGAAGTTTAAACATGTAAGAATAAATACACAAATTCTTTATAAACAAATTATTTGGGGGGATTCCTCCCTCATACAATTGTGGAACAGATACAAAATAGCCTCTATGACTCTCTCAGAAAGAGAGGAACAACAGGAATCACAAGTAGTGACTGGTCCACAGCAGTTCTGAAATCCAGCCAGGCATATGTTCTGTAGGGCACGTAATTGTTTCTTAACAGTTATTCTCCAAGGTTTTTACTCTGTGCTCAAGGCTCACAGTTCCTTTTTATGAGTCACTCATCCTTTTTCATAAGAAAATTGACTTTGCAACTAATTAGACTTCTCAACCTGCTTCCCAGCACCCTTTTCATTTTGTGTTGCCTCTTTTTCTTTTGGTTCAAGTAGGTGGTACTTCTACCAGAAATTTATTTTAAAATCTCTGTGGAATTTTTTTTTACTCATATGTGGGTTCACTCCATTAGACTAAGCCAAACCACAAACCTCTTTTAGAAGAGCTCTTCTCTTCTATACCTTGGATTTGTTGCGAAGTTGCTGTTAGAAAATGACCTTAAGATTCTTAGAAGCCCTCTTGTTTAATGGTGTGAATCTGCAAGGTGTCACCTTAACATCATTAGAGGCTCCTTTATTTGTTTGAAAGTTTTTATGAGACACTGCTTAAATTGTTCTCAGGTCATAGACAATCCTACCCTCTATTTGATCTTTGACCAAAGCCATTTTTTAATTTTAGAATAATTTGTTGTCTCGAGGGGTTAGAAATAGAAAACAGCTTTAACCTGAAATGAAGCAAGCCCTGCATTATTTTTATTTAATAGTTTACCAACACACTTGAGATCATCAGTTAACATTTTACCAAAAATCTTCAACACATTAGTTATATTTTCTAAATAGGACATTATCACAGGTAACAGTGTCAGCAGACTCCTTGCCACCACACAAGTACCCTCTTTCCTCCCAGTACCAGAAACATCATCCATTCTTGCTTTCCTTTAAGCCCTCTCTGACAGCATTCTTGAACTATTTTAGGCTTTTGCTAGCAGTATTCTCAAAATACATCTAGCTTCTTTTCATTACTCAATCCCAAAGCTAATGCCAATTATTAAAAATTAATATGTTCTAAATATATATTTCTAAGAGCATCATTTCAAAATTAGTGGTTTGCAACAAGAAGTATTATTTTGTTGTTAACTTGTAGAATTGTATATATTGACTGGGCAGATCTTTCTTAAGAATTTTCAGATAGTTGCAATCAGACGGTTTCTAAGTTAAAGTCATTGCAAAGACCTCTACACTCCCATGGGTAGCAGTTGATGCTGGCTTTCAGCTGGGATTTCAGCTGGAGCTGATAACTGTACCACTTATACATGGCCTCACCAAGTAGTTTTGTTTTTTTCATGGAATGGCTGAGTTCTAAGACCAAGTGTCCTAAGAAGCAGAAAGCGAAAGGTACATTTTCCTTAGGCCCAGATCCCAGAATCTGGTAGTGTGCTACATCTGTCATACTCAATTGGTGAAGCAATGACAGATCTCGGATTCAAGTGGAGGATATATAGGTCCTATTGCATATCACACATTTTGGAGGCTAATTTCTTAAAAACTTTCACAAGTTCCAACTGTCTTCCAGAGACAAGTTTATGCACATTGAGATGTTATGAAAATGATTAAGGCATGTAGCATCTCCTTGAGAATATCACAGTCTAGGCTGACATTTTTCTGTGGCAACCTAATTAAGGTGTACCTTTCAATCCCTTTTTTTATACCAATCCAAGTTAGGGTTTAAAACAAGGAAAATTAATTATGCTAAAAGATGTGGAAGTGAAACCACTGTTATTATCTTCCAAATGTTAGTTTAAGGTGACAAAACCACTACAAATTTTCGTGTTGTCATAGATATGTAGACTTAATTGCTAGCTAGGGACAGCAGCTAGATGATTTACAGCAGCTACATCATCCATTGCTGGGTTTCCTTTTTCAACTTCTCAAGGTCTTGGACCAGATGAGCATTCCACTTTGTGGCAAAGGACGTTAGCTTCTTCCAATGCCAACTGCTTTGTTGAGGCTGGAGGCAGTGAAGATGTGGGTGACTGTTTTTCTCATAGGTTCTAGTTTTTATGGATTCCATGTTGTCCTTCCAGTCCCCAGTTTTACTTTCATATTTTTTACCAACTGCTGCCTTTGCTGATCTCAACTGACTTTAGGTTTAATGTCAGATATTGGGTCAATGTCACTCCTTAGACTTCTTTACCTTCTCCCACAGTATGGCTATTGTAATCTTTGATTTCATATTACTATTAGCAGGCCTGCTTCCTTGATAGAAATCAAACTAACGCAGGTAGAGCATGATAAATTAATGATAATACTTAGAATATAGGATCATACGCATTAGCATGTAAAGATATGAAAAGGAGTAGCTAACAGAGGAATAAGTAAAGTTTCACAGCAGTGGCATTTTTCTTTGGTCCTTCTAATTTCACAATGCAGACAAGAGAGATCACTCAAGGTTAAGACAAACAGCATTGATTCCACTGACTCTGAAGTAATTGACTTTGAATAAATCACCCCTATTGACTGTGGCTGGTACTTTTCTTCCATCGCGTGCTTTGGTGGTCACTAGGTTTTCTCTGTTTAATCTATGTATGAACTTTGCTTTTGTCAAGAAAGCCTTGTGATTTATAAGGCCTCAGTCACAACCTCTCCTTCTGATTTTTTTGATTGTTTTTCAGAAGTCTCTATAGAAAGCTTCTATTTATTCCAAGTCATGGCATGGCCAGGATAAAGACATCTTAATGACTTCCTCATTCTTCCTGAGCTGGCTCTTTGTGACTCTGCCTGATTACCCTATTTGTAGTGCATTCCCAGAACTTGAGGCACACCCATGCACAAATGTGTGTGTCTTTAAAAAGCATTTTCTCAAAGGAGCATCAATCATTTCTCAAGCCAAATATAGAGTCCTGCTGTTATGGAAGAGTTTTAGCCTCTGTTATGTCTCAACGAAACTGTTGGACTTTGAGCAACTCATATAATTTTCATAAGCCTCAATTTCTACAACTGTAAAGTAAGCAATATTATCTCTTTTTTTGGTTTTTTTTTTTTTTGTTTTCTGAGTTGGAGTCTCACTCTGTCACCCAGACTGGAGGGCAATTGCAGACTCCTGACTCTGGCGATACTTCCGCCTCAGCCTTCCAAGTAGCTAAAACTACAGGCATGCGCTACCACGCCCAGCTAATTTTTTTGATTTTCTGTAGAAATGAGGTCTCGCCAAGTTTCCCAGGTGGGTCTTGAACATGGCCTCAGGCAATTCACTCACCTCGGCCTCCCAAAGCACAGGATTACAGGCTGAGTCACCCAATCTGGCACGATGTTATTTTTAAAGTTTGTTGTTGGTGTTGTTTGTGGTGTTGGTTTAATTATACATAATAATATAAGTAATTAGTTAATATAATTAATTAGTTAAAATAGATTACATTGAAGGTTAAATAAACTATATCTTTTCGTCTAATACTAGCCTTTTTTTTCCGTCTATTAGAGTCAGAAATTAAGAAGTCTTCACAGTCTAATAATCTAAAATTACAGTCTTCAATCTCAGATTTCTATTTCTTTCAGGGTAGTGGAAGATTAGGAAGAATGCATATAACACAGCTCAGAAACATATAACATGTTATATGTGCTCCTTATCGGGGATTTCATTGGATCTACTGCAAAATTGAGATGCTGTTAATATGGTAAAGAAGGTAAGAAGGAGTTATTAGTTCAGGAAATCTTTAAATACTAATGCCCTATCTTTGTCAACTACTTCTTTCTGTAAGCAATTGGGGTGAGTAATAAGACAATAAAAGGCAGGGTAGCACTTTATTGATAATTGGGTCTTTGTTCAAGCAACAGATAGATTAGCATGAGCTCTGATGAACTGTGTAGAGACTTAGTTTGTTGAGATTAAAACCAGAGGGTCTTCACTCAATCTAAGCTTAAATTTGAAAGTCATCACCCAAATTATTTTACAGAGCAGTGAAGAAAAAAAATAGAGGTAGAAATCATGGAAGAATGTATTTGTGCCAGTGCTAACTCCAGACTGGTTTACATCCTTTCATATATAAACATAAACTGAATCTAGCATTTACTTAGAAAAATACAGTTTACAAAGAAACAGATACCTAACATGACTATAACCGTGTGCTGTTACATATCTGGCACATAGAAACAAAAATTCAAAGTATTGCTCAGAAAAGTGAGGTGTATTTGGAGATCTTAATTTTAAGAAACATCCCCTCACTGGGACTAGGAAAGCAGGTAACAGAATTTGTGCTCTAGGCCATGATTTTTCAATAATATCATCTTGCGAGTAGTTATGTTCATTCAGTGTTTATTTTATTTGCTTGCTTGTTTTTTGTGAGACAGACTAAGACGCTTCAGTGTTAATCCTAGTTCTGATATTAGGTAGCCGAGTGACCTTGAACAATGTGTATCTCTGGTACTCAGTTTCTGCATCCACGAATAGAGGAGGTGAGCCAGACAACTTCTTAATTCTTTCTCAGCTCTCACATTCTAGTTGATAACCTAGTTACCTAAGTTTCTTTAAAGTACTTAAAAAATTAAAAGTGAATGCTTTTATTCTTTAAGAAATGGTATTGCATCCCACTCTTTAGTCAAAAAATCTCTGCTGTATGATTTTTTCTTTTAACAGACACAAAATCTTGGTGATTTTGCTAAAGCTAAAAATAGAGTCTCTTTGAAAAAAGGAGAGTCACGTTGTTTATAAATAGTATGCCTTCAACTCTGGGGCTTATTCGGTCAGAAAGAGCAGTTTAAACTGAAATGCAGAGTAAAAATAAACCTATTTAACTGCTTTGGCAAGAGTCTAGCTACAAGATTCAGAGCTCTTGCATTAGCTTAAGGAATGGTATGGAGATAAATAATGAAGGATGACTCAATGTAACTGTGACTACCAATATATGTTTTAATAATTGACCACTTTATAGCAGAGAAGACTGAGGCATAGGGGAATCAGTTATTAGTCCCATACCAACAGAAAGGAGAGGCCTGCATGAGATTTTACTTGAGCTCTTTCCATCTTGTCATCACTGCTTCTTGCAACCATTCTGGGATAACCACAGGGTTTTTTGCCTGTTCAACTGCTCTCTTTTTCCTCAGTTGATTCCAAGCTCAAACGTGAGACTGGGGGAAGGAGTGTGTTTACATAGAACATCCCATGGATTAATCGATTATCTAAAATAATATAGTTAACAGAAACTTCATGAATGGCACTGTGGAATGAACTTTAGGAAAAACACAGTTTTTGGTATCAGGACACCGGCATTCTGGTAGGACAAGATTTTATCTATTAAATGTCAGAAACATATAGTGATAAAATAAATATATAATATTAATTTCTTAATCATTCACCAACATTAATACTTATATCTGGGTGGTGGTTTTCCATAAGAATTTTATTTTTGTCTCTTTTTTGCTTTTTAAATATGCATGACTGTTACAAATGCTATAAAAGACACAATATAAAATTCCCAAGGACCAATTTACCCAACACAGACTAAAAGATATGGTTGCATGACTCTTTTTTTTTGGCAAATTATTAAGCAATATTTTTAGAAGGTTTTAATTTTTAGAGTGTTCACATTTACAGAAAAATTGAGTAAAAAGTTCAGAGTTCCCATATGTATCCTCACACCAACACCCCACCAGTTTCCTTTATTATTAATATCTTGCATTAACTCCTGTAATTGATGAATCAGAACTGATATTTCAAGTTTGTAGTTTATGTTAGGGTTCATTGGTATTGTACATTCTATGGGTTTTGGCAAATGTAAGGAAACATGAATCTACCCTTACTGTATCATCAGAATAGTTTCATTGCCCTTAACATTTCCTGTGTTCCACCTACTCATACTTCCTTCTCTCCCTTGAGTCCTTGACAATCTCTAATTGTTTTCACTTTCTTCATAATTTTATGTTTTCCAGAATGTCACATAGTAGAAATCATGCAATATCCTTTTCAGTCTGCTTTCTTTTAGTTGGCAATATATATTTACTGTTCTTCCATGTATTTTTGTGTCTCGATAGCTCATAACTTTTCAATATTACCATCTTCGAATAATATTCCATTGTATGAACATACCATATATATATATATTTTTGAGTTGGAGTCTCACTCTGTCGCCCAGACTGGAGTGCAGTGGCCGCTCCCGGCAGCCTCTTCCTGCTGGGTTCCGGCGATCCTTCCACCTCAGCCTTCCAAGTAGCCGGAATTACAGGCATGCGCTACCACGCCTGGCTGATTTTTTGATTTATTGTAGAGATGAGGTCTCGCTGCCCAGGCGGGTCTCAAACCCGCGGGCTCAGGCAATCCACTCAGCCTCCCAAAGGTGCGGAATTACAAGCTGAGCCACCGAGCCCGGCAGCATATTATATTTTTTATTTCATTTGCTGAAAAGTCCTCTTGATTACTTTTAAGTTTGGCAACTATAAGTAAAACTGCAATTGACATATGTCTGCAGATTTTTGTGTAGTCATAAGTTTTCAACTCACTCATCTGAGTGAAAATCAGAGTTCGATTGCTAGATTGTATTGTGAGATTATTTTTAGTTTTGTAGGAAACTGCCAAACTGTCTTCTAAAGTGACTGTGCCATTCTGCATCTGTACCATCAGTGAACGAGAGTTCCTGTTGCCCCACGTGCTTCAAAGTGCTTGGTGACATCAGTATTTTGAATTTGAGCTATTCCAATAGATGTGTAGTAGCATCTTGTTGTTTTAATTTGCAATTTCCTGATAACATATGATGCTGAATAACTTTTAATATACTTATTTTTTCATCTGCATATCTGTGAGGAGTCTGTTAACCAGTTTTTAATTGACTTGTTTGTTTTCTAAATTTTGAGCTTTAAAAAATTATTTGTATACTTTGGGATACCAGTCCCTTGTTGGACGTGTGTTTCAAAAAACTTTCTCGGTTTTTGGTTCATTGCTTTATTCTCTTTACAGGCCCCTTGGCAGAATAGAAATTAAAAACAGATTTAAGAAAGTTCAACTTATAATTTTTTCTTTTGGGAATTGTGCTTCTAGTATTGTATCAAAAATAAATATCCTGGCCAAATCCAAGGTCATCTAGTTTTTTCTTTAATGTTATTTCTGGAGTTTAACATGTTACATTTATGTCTATTATTTATTTTGAGTTAATTTTTGTGAAAGGTAGAAGACCTGAGTCTATTTTTTTTTTTTTTTTTGCAGGTAGCTATCTAGTTGTTCCAGCACCAATTATTGAAAAGACTATCTTTTCTCCATTGAATTGTCTTTGGTCTTTTGTCAAAGATCAATTGACTATATTGCATGGGTCTAGTTCAGGTTCTTTTAGCTTCTATTGATCTTTTTGTCTATTATTTTGTCAATACCACACTGACCTGATTAATGTAGCTTTATAGCAAGTCTTGAAATCAGGGAGTATCAATCCTCTGACTTTATTATTTTATTTCAATAATGTTTTGGCTGTTCCAGATCTTTTGCTTTCCTACATAAACTTTACATCAGTTTGATAATATCACAAGTTAATTTGCTAGGATTTGGGAGGGACTGTGTTGAATCTGTAGGCAAATTTGGGCAAAAGTGACATTTTATTCATATTGAGTTTTTCTATCCATGTACGTAAAATATCTCTGCATTTATTTAGGTCTTTGACATGATTCCTTTTCTGGACTTAAAGGTAAATATTGAACCTATAAATTTTATATTTTCAGTGCATGTACCCATGTGCATGTAACCCTTATTACGGTTGTTAAAAAGCAAAAAGAAAGACACAGTAAGGTGGTGAGTGATAGTAATGCAGATGTGTATGAAAAGCCACAGGAGTACAATGTCAGACAAGATTTAATTCTGTGAGGAGCCGATGGAGCAGTAGGTTCACTAAGATGATCATGAAAGTGTTTACCAGCTAGAGAAGTGTTGGACCACCTTTTCAGACCAGGTGTATGTGTGAGAGTGAGTATGTGTAAGAGCATGTGTGTGTAGAGTGTTCAAAGGCATTCTGAAGCCATGGGAGTACTGGGGGTTTATAGGATAAGTATATTACTTTTGTTAAAAGATTTTGGGTACTATAAGAGGAGGAAAGTCCCCAACAATGAGATCACAAAGTGTGTGAGGAGATTTAATGACATGTCCAGCTGGCTCATGGAATAATAAGAAAGTAGATTTGCTATTGCATAGAAAGGCAATGGTTTGTAAGGTACAAAGTATGAACGAATACCCTGATGATTTTGTAAGCAGTAGTGATATTTCTGACCTTTTTGGCATTGTTGTCCTTTGAAAAATCTTTCAGAAAATTATCCTCTCAGAGGGGTCACTGGAGTTTTCATTCATTCAATGACTCTATATGGGCAACATTGCTCTCTCAGTAATGAGTTCTAGATGCTGAAGGATATAGGTGTGAACAAATCAGTGGCAGTCCTTCCCCCAATGCACTATCTACTGCTCCTATGTTCACCTTTCTCCCTCAGATGACTTGACTGCACACTATAGACCTCTTTAAATACTTTTGTCCTGTTACTGAGATTTTGTGTCTGCTACAAATGTTCTGCTCCAGGTTTTGACTTTGCCACAGAAAATAATTTCAGAGCAAGTCAAAAATAGCAAGGCAGTTAGCGAATTTATTAAAAGTGAAAGCACCAGAATACTACACACATTAAAGCAAAACATGCGTGTACACAAGGAGGTGTCATACCGGGGATCTTTGACTTACAGGTTTTGTGAGCTATAATAATGAAGGGGTGAAATATTCTATTAAAGGAATAGTTTTTTTTTTTAAGTGATGGGTAAGTAATTATTAGAATTGAAGTGCTATCCAATGTATTGCTAAAAATGGCAAGGGTCGAAAATGTCACCATGCTAGAGTGTGTAATTTTGCATGCTAAAGATTGTATAATGAAGATAAAGTTTAAAGCAAGTCAACTTGGCTATCTGTGCACATGCCCATAGGGATTCCCCAACTGTGCCCTGTCTGGCAGTTGACTCCCAACTACAAACATTCTAAGAAGGCTGCAGTGGGCATGTTGAGTGCGAATTTTTTTTCCTTGAATCTTCTAGCAGCCCTAAAACTGGGATAGTCCCTGCAAGAGTTCCCAGAGCTTTCTGAATTTTCCTATAGTCTCCTACATCCCTAATATTCCCTACTCTAATCTGCCTACTCTGTCACTACCATTAGCTTCAATAAGCAATTCAGGTTTTTTTCCTCTTGCTTATTGACCCAATCTTTTCTGAAAACCACCTCTCATCCTTACCTCTCCTTAACCACTGGACTCTCAGTTCAATTTTCTTCTTTGATTCAAGAACACCTAAAACATCATTTTCCCTCCTCAGCATCATAAAACACCAAGCATAGAGGTTCCTCTCTTCCTGCCATAGTAAGTAATTTGGATCAGTAAGTGAAACTTGTATCACACAAATGCCACTAATGTATGCATCTGTGACTTTTCTGCTAGTGTTGCAAGTAAAAATATTTTCTTTTAAGTTGAAGATAGGATGAGATGTCGTAAGAATGGCTGGGATATATGGTAAATTGATCATCTAAGTGAAAGTATTGCATCAAGAACTGAAACTGGGGGAACTGCTAGAAAAACCTAGGCAGGGTCTGGAGCAAATGTGATGACGGAAGGAACACTAGGTTCACAAAGATAATGATGGAAGAAAAGTTCAACAACTAGAAGCTGGGGCACCTTTTCATACCAGTGTGTGTGTGTGTGTGTGTGTGTGTGTGTGTGTGTGTGTGTGTGTGTGTGTGTGTGCGCGCGTATGTGTGTGTGTGTGTGAATGTCATACAAAGAAAGAAGGCTAGTAGTATAGTCAAGGCAAGAGCCTATGGTAAGCCTGGCATCTTATCTTAGACAGTATTAGATATACTGTCAGTCCTTCACTGAGTCTCAAGAACATTAAGTAGTTTCCCCAGGGTTATGTGCTTCTTTATTGGCAAAGCTACAGTTCAGTCTCAGGTCTGTCCTCATTGGTTATAAGATTTTCATCTCTCTGTTGCTGCATACTGGCCCTCAAAGGTGGTAGGATATCCAGAACACAGCTTTTCTTTGAGTTTGTAAAATGACACATTATAACAGGTTCTGTGCTCTGCCCATCTCTCTCGTTACTAGTCATTCTAGGACCTGCCAACCATCTCTCACTGCAGCCATCTAGCTCTCTCTGCCAGAGGGTTTTTTCTTAGCCTTCACTGTAGGCTAGAAATGCTGAAGGTCACAGCTCTGGAAGTGCCCTGCTACCATTGAAAGGTAAGCATGCAAGGACAAGCCCAGCTTCCTTAATCCCCAGGGAGGATACTTCTGTTTTACATTCTACTGAGTTCCCTGGCACTGTTTAACTCAAGTTGTCCACTGATTAACTCAAATGCTAATCTACTCGAAATCAAAAACACACCTTTTATTTGCTTCCTTCTCTGACTTGTCTAACTTCCCTATTCCCTTACTAGTGCTTCCTGGGATCACATTCCCGTTTTTCAGACAACCTTTCATGCAAATCTTAGTCTCAGACGCCACTTCTGTGGGAACCCAACTTTAAACATACTGTTTATCTTAGAAATGATGAATACAGGATAATAATTTCAAAGGTTGTAAAAGATCTTTACATTTACAGGTACCCCTGTCTACAGGTGAACTTCTCCTTCTGTCTTGTGCTTTCATTTTTAATTCATTTAAATATGAGTACCATATACTTGACATGAAAGCATCCCTCTTTTATGGGAAAGGAAAGAAAATCTAAAAAAATGTTTGCAACAGTGCTAAGGTTGGGAATTTTTAGAGTCAAAGATTAATTTTTACCTGGGAGTCTCCCGGCTGTGTTCCTAAGTCAAATAGCACTGACAGAACGGATCTATCATGGGAACACTCAGCGGATAATGACCATGGAGAGGCTGGAGTCACCAACATGTCCCTTGCTCTAGTTGGTTCAAAGCTGGGCACATTCGGCAGAATCCAATAATGGTTTATCAACCTATCTTTACACATGATGCAACATCAAAATCTACCACCTCCTGGAGTTTGGCTGATGAATTCTATTATCCATCATCGTACACTTTCAAAAGTCATTCTATTGTGAGTCCCAGGAATATTTACTGAAGGGCAGGAGGGGGCCTATCCGTCACAGTCAAACAGCTGCCATCTTAACCTAGACAAATACATGTAATTGCAGGTTGGAATTGGGTCTGATAATCTGTTCATTAATAACCAAAACCTTCTGCTAGGATTGGGGTTTAAGGTATAGACTTAGTATCTGAAGAGTAAAAAGACAACGACTTTACCACAAGCTCTGAATCCTGGTCACCCTTATGGAGGAGGCCATAATGACAAATGATCTCAGGAAGGGTGGTTAATTCTGACTCTGTGCAGAACTTATTAAAAGAGTCAGGTTTGTGGCTTATATACGGAATACCCTCTGTAGATGTTTTTAAAAAAACCAAACTGTGAAAGCAGTCATTGTTTTGCTCAGAATTTGTTAGTGCATACATTTAACCATGTCAGATAAAATGCTCTGCTCCCTTCCATAGTGCTTATCATTATAGACAGGATTATTCTGTCAAAGAGGCAGAAGACCCAGTTCAAGGAAATATGATTCATTTTAAAAATTGAATAGTTTGACAAAGTACATTTTAATAATGGAAGGGGAGAGAGACCTGAGTTTGTCTGTTGTTCAGAGATCTTGTGAAAAGAAAGTTCCAAAGGAAATAAACCTGTAATTTACAAATGAAATCAATGGGTATCCTTGAAAAGTACAAGATGTCCCTTGAGAATTCCTTAGTTCTGCGAATATAAATCTCATCTCTCTGCAGACTGGGTCAAGCTCATTGTGTCACATTCCTCAAAGGAAGGCATCAACCAAACTCATTTTCCCCTGGCTGCTTCTTTTGAGTCTTGTGTCAACACAAAGTAGCAGGTGAAATTCCTTATTATGCTTGTTAATTTCAATAAGAATGTATCCAGTGCCAGTCCTGAGAGCATCTACATTCATTGCATTCCGGAGAAAGAGATGAGAAGTCAATTTTTCTATATTGATTGTTCTGAAAAGGAAGCATGCTTCTAGAAGCACTTTTTTTCTTGCAGAAAATAATTTTATAAATACAACTCTCAGCCTAAATTATATTGAAAGAATGAAAATCTATAATTAGTTTTCTAATGCAGTTGTTGTTACTAAGAATATAGGTTCCCCCTTAAAAAAGAGTAATTACAAAAATAATTGCATTGCGAGATGAAGTTGCTCATTGCATATAAGGTGGCTCCTCTTTCACTGAATGCCAATCACTGGATTTTCTCTGGAAAGATATCACAAAAAAGAAAAAGAAGAAGAAGATGAAAAACAAAAATAAAATGAAAAAAAAAGAAAGAAAAGCTGTTTTATGATACCATGCATGGTTTCCTTAGAAAAAAGGCCTTCAGGAAGGCTCTCAATTGAAGTTCATTGAAAGTTTAATTGAAGTTATTAAATTTCTGCTTTTGGCAAAAAAAAAAAAAAAAATTTGAGCAGCAATTTTTGAGCAGTGTATATAAGCAGGTTTTTTTTTCCCCGTCTCTCTTAAGTTATTAGCTAAAACATTTTTGCTTCCAGGCTCCTCATAAAGGAGTATAGAGATGCCACTTTGAAAACAGGGGTAGATGTTTTTGTCTTGTTTGTTGGTTTCAGTGAAAGGTTCACAGAGGATATGAAGTGGCCAATGTTATTAAACTGCTATTAAAATTTCTGAAACTATATACAGATTATATGTATGTATGTATACATGCATGTGTACATATATGTACAATAGTTATGATGGCACAAGAAACTTTGATAACCCTCCAACTGAGGCAAAGATATCAGCCTCACTCTGACATTGTTTACTGAAAACTAAACTTTTTCCCCTCACACAAATCATTTCTTAAGGTAGAAAACATTTTTTGACTTTAATTCTTGGACTGCCAGAGCATATTTCACTCTCAGATCATGCTGAACATTCAGTTACATAATTCCTGACCATCTATCTGTGTGTGAATAATTCAATGGGCCTTTGGAGAAACACTTGTGAGTGGCTAATGAGCAATAAAATATTTGTGCAAAGTAAATCTGAGAAAGGGGGTGGAAGGGATTGTTTATTCACTCACAGGTTTGAATCCAACAATTAATTAGAGATCAGTGTACAGAAAGTGGTGTAGCCACATGAGTTAATCGTCTTCCATTCATGTGTGGTAAGAAAGAAAACGTGATTAACAATGGGCACTTTCATACTTCCTACTCAATCCCTGACCCTTCATCAAATTTCAGGATTAGAAATTTTGTTTTCAAGGAAAGCAATGTTAGCAATTTACTATGAGGATATTTCTAGGAAAGCTTTCTTGCCGAAGGACTTAAATGTAGATGCTTGACTTTACTTTTAAAACCACTGTTTTTGTTTCTTAATATTTGGCAAAAGTCCCATTAACTCCAGAGTCATCCTCCATGGTTTGTACATTTCTGGTGACCAGTGTCTGTCAGCCTGCATATGCTCAAATAGTGTTTGTCCAGTTGATCTTGGAGTCAACCTAGTGGTATTGCCTAAGTCTGTCTTCACGTTCTCTCTCTCAATTTCATTCCAACTTGAAAGTGGCTGTGCTAATTATAAACCTAGGTTTCCATAGATTCCCACTGAACCACAGTGACTCTTAAGATTATAGATGTTCTTATGCATCACTTTAAAATGCTACTTCACATACATTATCCAATTTCATTTTTACAGTAACATTTTGAGGTGCATATTAACTTAATAGCATTATTTCCTAGATTAAATATGTGAGACTCTGACAGGTTTGCTTAGCCACTAATTGCTAGAGTTGAATTTGAGGCTATATCTTTGATTTAAAATCAATATAATTTCTTGGATGCTATTTTCTCATGAGTAAGGGGGTATAATAAGAATGAAATGTGTTATGTATAAAGTTTCTGGCATTTAGAAGATACTTAGTGGATAGCATTATCTTTTCTTTTTTCTGGTAGCAATGCAGTACAAGGTTTCGGATAATATGAAGTTACATACTATAATTTCAGAATAATCAACTAAGAATCTTCAAGAAAAATATAAACTCTGTTTAGAGTCTATGACTTTAACTTTATTATCAGAGAATTAGAGAAGGTATCAACCCCAACTCTAAAGTAATGCCCACTTAAGTAAGTATAAGTCAACGAAACTACAGAATCACAGCAAGACAGTCAGCAAATCGATCTTGATTCTAATTTTGATACTCAGTAGGGGGATGGGTTGGAAGAATGAGAACTTTTGACATTATTCAGAACACAAGTGGCTTATGGGTAATGAGAGAGAGGCTTTCCATTGGTGTTAAGCCACGAAAGTCATCTTTTTCTAACCAAAGCCAGAGACATCTGTAACACTCCCACAGAACGCATTTCGAAGAAAGAAATCCTAGAATTTTTTGCAGAAGACATGTTCAAATAGAAGGAGTGCCACACCTTCGTTATTTCCAGAATGTGTGAAATAGCAATTAAAACAAAAATAGAAAATCATAAATGCAAGGGTTTGCAAAATTGGTCACAAAAATCTTCCCATGTCTGAAGCATACTCCCCTGTGCTATGTAACTGAGAAAATCATCCCCATCAAAGGATGGGATATTTTTCTCTTTTCTCTGTCCTATGGAATTTCATTGACCATGTGACTTGCATTGGTCAATGGAGCATTAGCAAAAGACTTCGAGCAGAAGCTTAGAGAACACTTGTGCACTGAGACTGTTCTCTTGATGTTCTTGGATTCCTGATATTGTCACATGATAGATCCCAAGCCAGCTGCTGATGGAGGGAATCCACACACCAAAAAACAAAAACAAAACAAGGCATCCCAGCTGATAGCCTCGCCAGATGCCAGGCACTCTAATGAAAGTAGCAAGTCCTTTAAAGAAGATCTCAGGGAAATTTCAAGCTGAATGATTGAGAAAGTGTCATATTTGATTAGGCTACTGGGCAGCAGCCGGGTCCAGGAAGCATGTTCTTTGTGGTGGGCAATATCTCATGACTTTTTGAGAGAGAGAAGAGAGAAGAGAAGAGAAGAGAAGAGAAGAGAAGAGAAGAGAAGAGAAGAGAAGAGAAGAGAAGAGAAGAGAAGAGAAGAGAAGAGAAGAGAAAGCAGAATGTGCTCCTTACACGTACACTCTGCTTCTTAGTGCGGGCAACTTCTCTGACCTCTTGGAACTACAGTTTCTTCATCTATAAAATAGACTATAAATTCTTTTGTATTATCTTTTATATTATATTATTTTATATTTATATTATTACATCATTTGACCTCCTGTGAATGCTTAATAAAATGATAGTTATTTTAGTTTTAGTGATGGTAATCAGGCTTTTTGAGGTAAAAATTCTACTCTTACACCCAGAATACATTGCATGAGGTGTTTTAGTTAAACATCATCATTGGACACATGCTGCATACTTGATTATTCTGGGCTAATAGATTAAAGGACTATCATGGGGTGGGAAATTGGGAATTGGGAAGCAACAATTTTATCCTTACATTTTTTAAAGGAAAAAAAAAAGCAAACAGCTTCTTGCTATAAAACGGACAAATTATGGGGAAAACATGCTAAACATGTTTAAATGAATAACCAAGATGTTAAGAAAGTGCTGAAAATCCTCTGGGTTCAAAATGAAGTAGTATCTTCGATCCTGAGTAATGAATTGGCAATGAAGCCAACAGTCACGCCAAATGCATTGTGCAATCCTTGGTAACTTTGAGTCTTCTATCTTTTGATGCAACACACACAATGGACATAGGTGAAACACTGGGCCTGCAAGAGGGGAACCCTAGGCACAGAAAGCCTGCATAAGCCCAGGACGTTATGGGGCTACATTCCCTGTGAACATACAGACAACAGCAGCAATAAAAAACCTAATCTTGATATCCATATGACTTGCCTTTGAGACTGAGTGGAAGATAAAGCAAAAAATTTTTTTCCTAATCTTCATGAAATTCAAACTTTTGGGGAAAAAAATATTATGCCAATAAGACTTTATAAACTAGTAGTAACAAGCATAAAACAGTATGAAAAAGACTGATAAATTCAGTTACATAAAATATTAAAACTTACCTTATTTTATCAAAATAAACTATTAGCAAAAATAGTAGCAAAAGAAAAAAGCTCAGAGTAATTATTTGACACACATCTAATCTTCATAAAGAATTCCTGGAATCAGTAATAAAAGCAAAACAAATTATCTAATACAAAAATGACCAAAAAATTGAAAACACACCAACTATTAAATAAACAAATATAATAAAAAGTACAAATGATCTATTTCATTAGTAATCTGGGAAAATCAAGTTGCAAATCACAATGAGATAATATTTTATACCTCCCAACTGATGATAAAGTTAAGGTTTGGTAGAAATGTGGGAAAAAAGTGAACTCCCAAATACCAATGGTACAAGTATAAATTGGTACATTTTGGAAAGAAATTTAACATTATCTGTAAAAGTTTGTGAAGCAAATATATGATGATTCATCAATTTTGCTCCTAGATAAATTGTATTTGGTGTGTCAGAAGAGATATGGACAAGAATGCTCCTGTTTGTATTATTTGAATAGTAAACTTGAATATACTTCATGACGAAAATGGAGAGAAATTTAAAAATAGGCATACAAAGAATATCAATAGTAGTAAAGTGATTAATTAGATGCACATACATCAGTGTAAATTAATCAAAATGCTGAATAAGAAAAAGCAAGCTATAGAATAAATTAAGGATGACATTTTTAAAAAGTTCATGACCATGTAAACCTAAAAAACATGGCTAGAGTTTGAGGGCTCACATTAAACTTGGGGTTTATGTCTTCGTGGGAAGGATGGGCATGAGATGAGGATGAAACATGGGACCTCCAACCGTAAGGGTGATGTTTTATTTCTTAAATGGCACTCATATGTTTATGATATTGTCCTTAATAATTTGCTTCCTGTTTATGAAATATTTCATGTTCAGTTGTTTTAAGAAAAGGCTTGAAAGACACACACCAATTATACCAAAATTATATCAGTCATTTATTACCTCTGGGGAAAGGGAAAGGAACTGACTTTGTAGGTTGCCAGAAAAGTTCCTCTATATCATGTAAATATAAGAGTTCAATTCTTAGCTCAGTCTCTTCTCATCTAAACACCCACCTCAGGTAACTTAACCTTCTTCAGTGCCTTAATTACCATTTATATTACAGTAAATTTCAAATCTATATGTCCTATCTGTTGTTTTTTTAAACACGTGTCCAGCTGTGTATTTATTGCCACCCCTTAGATTTCTAACAGGTGTCTTAATTTTTGCATACGTAGAGAAGCACACATGGCGATGCGTTTCTCCAAAGGGTAATCAGTCCTCTCCATTTCATGAGGCACACCACCGTCTAGTCAGTTGTGCCAGTATCCAAGAGTTATATATTTTATAGTTTAGTTTCCTCGCTGTATTCTCATCTCACCCATTCCTTCAGTAATCTTATCAAATTGTAGCTCCAAAACATCACAAATCTATTCATTTCTCTTAATCTCCATTCTTATCACTGCAGACCAAGTCACCATTATTTCTTGCCTTGTCCAGTGCAATAATCTCTTAACTACTGCTTCTCTCTACCTCTTAAATTGCCTTCCCATAGGTCATTCTTCCAAAGGTATTCTGAGGGACTATTTTAAAGGTAGGTCGTATCGTGTCACTACTTGATGAGAACCCCACAACAGAATTCCATTGCACTTAGAATAATACCCAAATTCTGGTTTACCAAGCTCTGTATCTGGCTACTGCCCATCTCTTCTGCTTATTCTCATGTCACTTTTCTATCACCTACTTCATTCTAGCAGCACTGGTCTTCCTGCTTTAGGCAGTGGAGCATACTTCTTCCTTAAAATGTCAGTACTAGATTTTCTTCCTGCCTGGGTTTCATGATTGCCCCTTGCTGTCATTCATATTGGAGCATAAATGTCCCCTCTCTACAATTCTGTCCTGAACACCCATCTAAAGTAGTCAACTAAATATTCTCTGTGACATTGCCTCAATTTAATTTTCTCCATAGCACTTATGAATGATTTTTTTTTTCATTTAACTGTGCATTCTCATTCTCTCTAGAGAGTAAAATCACACCCATGATGCTGACTCTATGCCTGGATCTCTTCTGAAAATGACCTGCACTTTTGTTCATTTAATACTCAGCACAGTCCTTCAAAGTAGGTGATGCTATTATCTTCATCATACAGATGAGAATACTGAGGCACAGAGAGATTATGTAACAGCTATGCACCACAGCCAAGACTTGAACTGGGACAGGTGGCTCCAGAAACCAGATGATCCATTTCTTCACTCTGCTGCCATCTCTGTGGATTAAAAAGCCCTAATTTTATTATTTTCTTATCCTTTTCCTTCTACCCCCACCACTCGGAATAGTGTTTGGCACATGGCAACTTCTCCCAAAATAATTTTTGAATAAATAATAAATATATTTTAAAGAAAATGCATGTTGATATTGCTTGTTATATACTCACACATACACACATACCCACAAAATGCTATGAGACTGAGCAATTTAAGTTTAACTTCTCTGTGCTTCAGTTTCTCTTTCTATAGAATAATGATAAAATCTACAACATGAAGTACTAATGATTAAATAATTTAATATGCAGAAAATATTTAGTACAGGCGTTTTGTGTGAGTATATAGAAACATTATGGATGTATATATATATATTTATATACAAATACAATTACTCAATAAATGTTAGCTGTAATCATGAAGAAGATGACAACAATAATATCTAACTCTGGTTGACTGGAAAACAGTTTGATTTCTTTTTACTTTTCTTTATTTACCTAGTTTCCAAATGCATAAATACATTGTCTAGATATAGTTATCTACATATCTATATCTGTATCTATGTTCTTCAGCTTTTTGGGGGAGAAACATCAACCTGGCTGGACTCCCCTCCCCCACGTGACTGTCCTGTAGGCGCTCCAGAACTGCCTCGATAGAACCACGTCTTCTTCAAAAAACCTGCTCGTCTGGTGCCTGTGATGTGCCAGCATCCCTCTCAGCAACCGGGAACAGAAAAAAAAGGAAAGGCTCAGCCATTAATATGCACACTTCCTGTTGGCGGGGAAAGGAGGGCAAGCAGACCAGGACACAGAATGTGGAGTGTGCTGAGTTCTATCATGGGGGGCACACAAGCCTAGGATGTCTGTGTGCTCCCTGAGCCAGGATAGTCTGCTTTAGAGTTGGAGGATTCGTCTTACTGAACCATGTCAGAGGTTTGTCTCAGAAGAACGTCTTGAAGGAAGATCTGCTCTTATAGTCTCAATCATCAGAGGATTCTAGTAAGTGAATCGTGGGTCTAAACATGCATGTCTACCCTATGATGCAGGTCTATTCATCTCCGTTTCCTCATCACAGCCCTAAAGACAGGAAGTATTATTACACTGATTTTACAAATTGAAAACTGAGGCAGTCAGGTTAAGGAACTTTTCCAGGATTATACAGCTGATAAGAAGAGTAGCTGCAGAATCCATGTTCTGCAAGATCCAAGATCACAGAGACTTTGGAGGCAGAAGATACTGGGTCAATTAATAGCAGATACCTTTGGACAAGTTATTCACTTCTCAGTATGTTGATCTAATCCGTTGGCCTAATAAGCATTATTTTCATGATTCCTATGGGAACCACGTGAGATCGTTCACTTACTAGTGCTTTATAAACAATATAAAGCCTTAAAATTAAATTGATAATCACAGCAAGCAATTGTTAATTATAGTCACTTTAATGACATAATTATTATTATGTCATTATTATTATGACAGAATTATTATTATCGATAAGCTATATTAATTTTGTTACAGGTTATCTTAGATAAGGAAAATAGCTAGAGCAGGGAAGAAATGAGAACAAATTTAGAATACAGTATGAGTACTTGGTTGATATCAGAAGTCCAACCCCCAGCCGGGCTTGTGCTCCAAGTCAGTGGTGAGGTGGGGAACAGGGGAAGCATTCCTGGTCTCCCATATTAGCATCCTGTATGGTAATAAAAGAATGAGGTTGGCCTCTGCCAGTGGAAGGTCAGACTGGGGCAGGCTATATCTCACTCTTAGAAGTATCTCATTAGCTTATATGTGATGTATTTTCTGTTTTCATTGTTCTGTGTGATCATAAAAGGAAGACATTATTGTTGTTTATTTCCTATTAAAAAACTCTATTAAGAATTTAGTGATAAACCTGACCTGTCTTTTAATATATATAGATCATACCATGCTATCCTAGAGCAAAAATTTTGTTTATAATTCAGCAAAATAATATATATACTTTTTTCTTATCATTTAATATTCTTTTATTATATATCATTTCATTAGAAAAATGTACCACAGTTGACTTGATCACTTAATTCATCAATTTGAAATTATTTTAAATTTCTTGTAATTATGCATTGTGAAAAATCTTTACAAATATATTTTTACAAATCTAGGTCACAATTTCCTTAGAATAAATCCCTAGATGTATACACGCTTGTCAAAAAGCATGTTCATGGCCGGGTGCGGTGGATCAGCCTGTAATCCCAGCACTTTGGGAGGCTGAACAAAAGGATTATCTGAGCCTGGGAGTTCCAGATCAGCCTGGGCAACTTGGTGAGGTCTCGTCTCTACAATAATTCAAAAAATAAGCCAGGTGTGGTAGTGTGCACTAGTAGTTCCAGCTACTTGGAAGGCTGAGGTGGAAAGATTGCCTAAGTCCAGCAGGTCGAGGTTGTGGTGGCTGTGAGTGTGTCACTGTACTCCAGCCTGAGTTACAGAGTGAGACTCTGACCCCCCCCCCAAAAAAAAAGAAAAAGAAAAGAAAAAAACATGTTCACATTCAGAGCCTTAGACATGTATTGGTAAAATGTTATACTGAAAGGATACACTGATTTAAATTCTTACCAGACATTTGTGAAAATGCCCAATTTCTCTTATTTTTGTTAAAGTTGGGAATTTTAAAAATGCTGATTTTAAAAGTACTTCTTTGCTTCAATTGAGTTTCTGAAAAAAGTAATAGTAAGGTAAATTTTTTTATATGTGCTTGTTGCAATCCAGCCTGGCACTTCCTAATTTACAGGGCTTTCCGCTTAGTTGTATCATCAATTCCTGAAGCAATTCTTAATCTCCACTGGCCAATCCTTATGCTTTCTTATTATTTATTTATTCATTTATTTATATTTTTGGGTTGTGGGGTATCAGTGAGTGGGCAACTGAGTGCCTGTGAAGTCTGGAGTTCTAGCTGGCCCTATTTCATGTAGTGAAGCAGGGACCTTTTGTGTGGCCACATAGCTCCCTTCTCTTCCTCCCCTCCCTGTGCTCTGCAGCTGCTGATCCCACACTTGTGCTAATGTGACTTGCGTTAGGGACCTGCTTAAGAGTGAGAACATGTGATAGTTGTTTCTGTGATAGTTCTCTTAGTATAATGGTCTCCAACTGCATCCAAGTCGCTGTGATAGCCATGATCTTGCTCTTTATGGCTGCATGATAGTCCATTATGTATATGTACCACATTTTTGTTATTCAGTCCACTTTCAATGGGCATCTGTGTTGGTTCCATGTTTTTGCTTCCTTGAATAGTGTGACAGAAAACATGCATAAGCAGCTGTCTTTTTGCCTGGGAAAATACCCAGAGGAACATAAATTGCCTATGCTTTCTCTTGATTTTCTCTCCTGGTTAATGACTTACAAACATCGGACCAGTTAACAAAAGACCTACCCAATCTTTTATTGTGTATTCACTTTACTCTAAACTGGAATCGCATCTTGATAATTCTACCACTTAAACATCTCTCATAACTGTACCTTCTGAGTGAATACCCACCAATACTGTTTTAGAAGAGTTGCTGATCAATAGAGAGGTAATTTCAGTAGCTTCTCAAGAGAAATTTTGGCCTCCTGTATTTTCTAAGATTCTTATAGTTTGAGGTTTTACATTTAGGTCTTTGATCCATTTAGAGTTAATTTTTGTGTATGGTGCTAGGTAGGGGTCCTGTTTCAATCTTCTGCATGTGGTCAACCAGTTTTCCCAGCACCATTTACTGAATAGGTTCTCCTCTCCCCACTGGTTGTTGTTGGAGATTTTGTCAAAGATGAGTTGGTTGATGAATTGAGGCTTTGTTTCTGGAATCTCTATCCTGTTCCATTGATCTATGTGCCTGTTCTTGTACCAATACCAGGCTATTTTGATTACTGTAGGCTTATAGTAAAACTTGAAGTCTGGAAGTGTGATACCTCCTGCTTTGTTTCTTTTGCTAAGGATTGTTTTGGCTATTCATGGTCGTTTATGTTTCCATATGAATTTCTGTATTGTCGTTTCCAGGTCTGAGAAGAATGATATTGGTAACTTAATGAATATTGCGTTGAATCTGTAGATTGCCTTTGGTAGGATGGACATTTTAACAATGCTGTTTCTTCCTATCCATGAGCATGGAATAGTTTTCCACTTGTTTGTACCTTCTTGGACTTTTTTGAGCATTGTTCTAGAAAATGCAGGGGACACCCTTATGGAAATTGAAACTGGCAGACAATTTCTGATTAGAACCGTAAGTGCCAATACCATAAGAAATAAGATAGATAAGTGGGACCTCATCAGACTGACAAGTTTCTGCAAAGCCAAAGAAACCATCAAGAGAGCAGGGAGACAGCCCACAGAATGGGAAAAATATTTTCCAACTGTATATCTGACAAAGGTCTAACATCCAGGATCTGCAAGGAACTCAAACATGCCAAAAGGAAAACAACAAACAGTCCCATTAAAAAGTGGGCAAGAGACATGAATAGACACTTCTTAAAAAAAGATATAGCAGCAGCCAACAGACACATGAAAAAGTGCTCAGTCCCAATAACCATCAGAGAAATGCAAATCAAAACTACAATGAAGCCAGGCTCGGTGGCTCAGACTGTAACCCTGCGCCTTTGGGAGGCTGAGGTGAGTGGATTGCCTGAGCCCGTGGGTTCGAGACCCGCCTGGGCAGCAAGATCTCATCGCTACAATAAATCAAAAAATCAACCAGGCTTGGTAGCGCATGCCTGTAATTCTGGCTCCTCGGAAGGCTGAGGCGGCAGCCCGGCAAGTGGAGGCTGCTGTGGCCGGGAGCGGCCACTGCACTCCAGTCTGGGCGACAGAGTGAGACTCCAACTCAAACAAACAAACATAAAAAACCCACAATGAGACAACACCTAACCCCAGTAAGAATGGCCATCATTAACAAAACAAACAACAACAGATGCTGGCGAGGATGCAGAGAAAAAGGAACACTTTTTTTTTGAGTTGGAGTCTCATTCTGTCCCCAGACTGGAGTGCAGTGGCCGCTCCCGGCCACCGCAGCCTCGACCTGCTGGGCTCCAGCGATCCTTCCTCCTCAGCCTTCCAAATAGCTGGAACTACTGGTGTGCGCTACCACACCCGGCTAATTTTTGATTTATTGTAGAGATGAAGGCTCGCCAAGTTGCCCAGGCGGGTCTCGAACCCGCGGGCTCAGGCAATCCACTCACCTCAGCCTCCCAAGGTGCGGAATTACAGACTGAGCCACTGAGCCCGGCTGAAAAAGGAAAACTTCTACACTGCTGATGGGAAAGCAAACTAGTGCAACCTCTTTGGAAGACAGTGTGATGATTTCTGAAAGAACTGGAAATTTGACCTTCCATAAGACCCAGCAATCCCCTTATTGGGAATACACCTAGAGGAATGCAAATCATTCTACAAAAAAGATACCTGCACACGCATGTTTGTTGCAACTCTATTCACAATAGCTTTTACAG
Organism: Carlito syrichta; assembly: GCF_000164805.1. Lineage (NCBI taxonomy): Eukaryota > Metazoa > Chordata > Mammalia > Primates > Tarsiidae > Carlito > Carlito syrichta. Next base: position 36,384 of record NW_007234043.1, on the reverse strand, counting down.
AAGCTGGACTGGATTTAAAAAGAAGGTGGTACATATACACAATGGAATATTATGCAGCCATAAAGAAGGACAAACATATGGACTTTGCAGTAACTTGGATAGATTTAGAGTCTATCATATTCAGTGATCTATCACAGAAACAAAGAACAGAGTACCATATGTTCTTACTCATAAGCGAACCTTGATCAATAATATTACTTTAAGAAAGGGATTGGCAGTAGTGGGAAACTGCCAGGGGAGGAGGGGTGAGATTAGCAGTTGAGGGAAACTGCTAGGGGAGGGAGGGGCACACCTCATCAATAAGGGTACCTGCATAATCAACATTTGTATTACTAACCCTGAATTGTACACCACATCTTTAAAATAAAACAAAAAAATTAAAAATTAAAAAAATTGCCAACTCAGACTCACTCCCACAACCTGTTACTCTTTTGCCACAGTGATTGCTTCAAAGTGAAAGTATGCTCATGCTGAATCCTTATCCCTTTCTCTTTGAGTTTCTTTGTGTGTCTTTGTGTTTATATGTGCATCTTCTATATTAATTTTCAATGAACTTTGAACACCTACCACTGGCTGTAGGTCACAGAATCTTGGCTGTCACATGGATGGACAACATCCTTATTTCACTACTTAGGTGTATTTGTCTTAATGCAATAGGAACAATATGCTGTGTCCAATGAATTATACTTTGCATTCTTCACAAAAGTTTCATGATTTAACATATTTTAGAAATACATTAAGTAAATAATGATGAGATTGATGAATAGTTTCAAAAATTTCTCTAAGATGAAAATTTGTGAAGCTCTGCTTTATGTTGCTGGTTGATTGAATTATAGCTGAACTCAGGGCTGAATTTCCTGCAGGACAATAAGTCCCAAGATATAGGTACAGGGACTCTATTGTTGAACTCTTTATCCTGAGAGTGCATGTATTTTAATTATGTGTGTGTGTGTGTGTGTGTGTGTGTGTGTGTGTGTGTGTGTATATTTCCCCCCTTAGGTAAAAAAATAAATGAATGAGCATATTAATTTTAAGCTCTTTTATTTTTATCTGTGCTCTGTATTGACTAAGTCCTGGTGGGTAAGAAAGAAGTAGAGAGGATAAATGTGAGGGTGCTTCATCTTTCTCTAAAATCTTACAGATACTGAAGATGCGTTTCTTCCTTTTGCCTGCCAATGCCTTGTCTTTCCACATCCTTTTACTGGTACACATGTGGACCATAAGTTGAGATTTTAAATATTCAAATTTCTTATTATCAATTAAATTTTATTCACAATTATAGTCATTCATGGCTTAACACTGGAGATGTCTTGAGAAATGTATTGTTAGGTGATGCCTGCTGCACACTCAGGCTAAGTATTTATGTATCTCAACATATCTAAACATAGAAAGGTATAGAAAAATTTATTACCTGATAAGTTTACTGCTAAATTCTCACAAGCATTAAAAAAAATTGATACCAATTATTCTCAAACTGTTACAAAAAATTAAAGTGGAAGGAATTCTTCAAAAATAACTTTATGAGTCCTGCATTACCCTGATACCAAAACTGAACCATGAATGAATAAATAAATCAATAAAAACTTTAGGTCAATATCCCTGATAAACACAGATGCAAAATTCTTCAACAAAATGCCAGCAAATCGAATTCAACAGCTCACCAGAAAAATAATTCACTATGATCAAGTGGGATTCATCCCAGTGATACAAAGATGGCTGAACTTATACAAATCAATAAATGCAACACATCACATTAACAGAATGAAGGAGAAAAACCATATGATAATTTCAATAAATAAAAGAAAAGCAAGTGATACAATTAAGTATAGCTTCTTGATGAAAACCTTAAACAAGCTAAGTATAGGAAATCATACCTGAACATAATAAAAGCCATATATCACAAACCTACAGGTAACATAAAACTGAATGGGGAAAAGTTGAAAATGGTTTCTCTAAAATCTAGAACAAGATAAGGATGCTTATTTTCATCACTTATGTAGGAGTAAATGTCCCGGAAGTCCTAGCCAGAGACATTAGGAAAAAGAAAGAAACAAAGGACACTCAAATTGTAAATGAGGAAGAAAAATTGTTCTTGTTTGCAGATGACATGATCTTGCATGCAGAAAAATTTTTTAGAAGTAATAAATGAATTCAGTAAAGTTTCAGGACACCAAATCATCTTGCAAAAAGCAGTAGTGTTTTTATATACCAACAACACTGGGGAAAATATCAAGAAATTAATCAATTTATAGATATAGAAAAATATAATATGATTTTTTATATATTATATATAATTTATATTTCAAACTACAGAAATCAATTTTTAATAATACAGAAAAAAACATGGGAAAAATTTAACCTAATAATTACAAAGATACCTTGCGTAAGTGTAATAGGAGTATTAATATTACTATAATATCCATACTATCCAAAGTGATCTACAGAGTCAGTGCAACCTCTATCAAAATGTCAATAACATATTTTATAGCACAGAAAAAAATTCTAAAGTTGATATGAAAGCACAAAAGATCCATAATAGCCAAAGCAAACCAAAATTGAGGGGAAAAAATGAGGCTGAAGGGATGACACTATCTGATGTAAAATACACTACAAAGCAACCATAACCAAAACAACATGGTACTGGCATCAAAAAGAGACACATAGACCAACAGAACACAACACAAAACTTAGGAATAAATGTAGACACTTACAGCCAACTGAATTTTGAACATGGTACCTAGAATACATACTTGTAAAAGAATAGTCTTTTCAATAAATGATGCAAGGGACACTGGATACCAATGTACAAAAAAAAAAAAAATACAACTAGACCCTTATCACCCACATTCCAAAAACAAAAAAACCCCCAAAACTATAGACAGATTAATAACTTAAATATATGAACCAAAATGATGAAACTACCAGAAGAATGTGAGGCAAGATGGTGACAGATGTGGTTGAAATGTGAAAGTCAGCTGGGCTCAGTGGCTCAGCCTGTAATCCTGCACCTTTGGGAGGCTGAGGTGAGTGGATTGCCTGAGCCCGCGGGTTCAAGACCCACCTGGGCAACTTGGTGAGACCTCATCTCTGCAATAAATCAAAAAATTAGCCAGGCGTGGTAGCGCGGGCCTGTAGTTCCAGCTACTTGGAAGGCTGAGGCGGAAGGATCGCCAGAGTCCAGCAGGTCGAGGCTGCGGTGGCCGGGAGCGGCCACTGCACTCCAGTCTGGGGACAGAGTGAGACTCCAACTCAAAAAAAAAAAAAAAAAAGAAATGTGAAAGTCTCTCCATAGGTTAGTGTTCATAAAGACTAATCAACATCCATCTGTGTGTGCAAGTGGGTGAGTGAATGTCCAACTGTGGGGAGACACAGGATGAAGTCCCCAAGGCCCCCTTGCAGAAGCAGCCACAATTTGTTGCTGCTTTGAATTTGGCACACACCACACACAGAAATACCCATTATTCCCAGGCACTTCTCAGGAAAAGAGACTGACATCAGCAGCTTCTTGACACCTGGCACCTGGCAAAACACCATCTGTGGCAATAGTCAGGCACTAACAGTGGGTCCCACAGAAAAGACATAGGGAGGAGGTCTGAAGCTGAGTCCTCATCAGAAGATAAGATGCTAGTGGCTGCCATTTTGATGTCATTTTTTCTGTCCTGATCTTGCCGGGTACCTTCTCTAGCTCTTCAGATTCTGGGCAACATGTATTCAGTGATCTCCACAATCCTCTGGGATTACCACTGTTTGCCCAGAAAGGATACTCAAGTGCACTATACTGGAGAGAAAGAAGCTCTACCTCCACACTGACACGTGGAGTCAGAGTGGGACACGTGTAGTCAGAGTGGGAGATCTAGCAGCAGCCGAGTCATGATGAGTCCTGAGATTACCCAGCCTTTCCTCCAGCAGTCTGTGGGTATCTGATCTATGTAGAGAGCAGCCCCATCAGCCTGCAGGCTGAGAATAGAGAGGAGGGACTAGAGACCAGAGCTGACTCTCTACTGCTGCCAAAAGCAGCAACTCACGGGATACATGGATTAAAAAAAAGGTAAATAAATAAATAAAAGGAAACTGAAGTTCCAGAAATGGCCACAAAATGGAGAATTTTTTTTTAATTTTTAATTTTATCTTTTTTCTCCATTCTTTCTGCACAGAGCTTTCTGTGAGAGTCTTCTGTTTGACTTGCCCCCATTTCTCTCTCTCTTTTCTGTGTATGGGTATATTTGAAGGAGAGTGCATTTTCAATTTTGTTGTTTGTGTTTGTTTTGTTGTTTTCTTTATCTGTTGCTTTATCTATTTGTTTGTGTGCCTGTCTGTTTTCCTTTTTTTTTGTACTTCTCTCCTTCTTCGTTTTGCTCCCTTCTTCCCTTATCTATTCTTTTCCTTTTTCTTATCTCATTTTACTTTCAGGGGGCATACATATGTCCCCACTGCATGGACAGATTCTAAGGTGGTTGGAAGTGGGTTTCAGAGGACCCACACACACAGTCAGTGGATACTGTGATCTTCAGATAGCTTCTGAACCACAGCTCCCCCATCACACCTTAGTCAAATCTCAAAACTGCCATACCTACAGCCCCCTATCTTCAGTTCAGCTTCAAAATTGAACAAATCCAGAGGATCTACATAAGGAAGAATAGGAGATTGAGCAACCAGAAGTGAAAACTATCCCCCATCACGGAGCAATGGAATTAAAGAGAAGGGAAAAGGGGGGAAGAAAACCATCACAAATGAAGAAGAAGCAAAGGAAGACCACAGGTGCCATGCAGACTCCTGCGAAGACAGCATGTGAGAATACAGGCTTTGGAACTCAAAGAAGAGTCCCAGAACTACTGACCACAAACTACAAACCCAGATATCAGGATATATATATATTTGGAGTTGGAGTCTCACTCTGTCGCCCAGACTGGAGTGCAGTGGCCGCTCCCGGCCACCGCAGCCTCGACCCGCTGGGCTCCGGCGATCCTTCCGCCTCAGCCTTCCGAGTAGCCGGAATTACAGGCGCGCGCTACCATGCCCGGTTGATTTTTTTTTTTTGAGTTGGAGTCTCACTCAGTCACCCAGACTGGAGTGCAGTGGCCACTCCCAGCCACCGCAGCCTCGACTTGCTGGGCTCCGGCAATCCTTCTGCCTCAACCTTCTGAGTAGCTGGAATTACAGGCATGCGCTACCATACCCGGCTGATTTTTTGATTTACAGTAGAAATGAGGTCTTGCTGCCCAGGCGGATCTCGAACCTGCGGGCTCAGGCGATCCACTCACCTCAGCCTCCCAAAGGTGCGGGATTACAAGCTGAGCCATCGAACCCGGCTTAGATATCAGGATATTAATAGGATTAATAAAAATGAGGAAAGACAAGAGGGAAGAATGGAGGAGCTGATAACTGAGATGATAGTAATAAAGAATACAGAAAACAAATTAAGTAACAAATTGACAAGCATGGAAAACAGAATTAACCAAGCAGAAGAATCTCAGAGTTTGAAGACCAAAATATGGAACTAACCCAAACTGTTCAAAACATAGAAAAGAAGCTTAAAGATGGAACAAAGCCTCCGAGAGATGTGTGATTATATCATGAGGCAGAACCTATGCCTAATTAGCATTCCTGAGGCAGATAGAGAGACAGAGACCACACTAGAATAAACATTCCATGAAATTATCAGAAAACATCCCTCATGTCATCAGAGATGTGACCATTCAAACACAAGAGGTTCAGAGAACCCCTGCAAGACAACAAATGAGAAGACCAACTCCTAGACACATAATTATTTGCGTACACAAAGTAGGTACAAAAGGAAAACATCTTAAAGGGAGTGAGAGAGAAAAGTTAGACCACAAACAGGGAAAGATCAATTAAAATAGCAGCAGACATATCTACAGAAACACTACAAGCTGGAAGAAACTGGAGTCCAATAGTCTAAGCTCTCAAAGATAAACAATTACAACCAATAATTTCCTACCCAGCTAATCTTCATTAGCGAGGGAGAATTAAAATCCTTCCCAGACATTCACTCCCTAAGAATTTGTGCTTCAGACTAGCTCTACAAGAAACACTTAAGAAAGTGTTAAGTACAGAAGGAAGAAAAAAAGAATGATCACAGTCTCCCAAAATGTAGTGTAAATATTGGAAACACACACATGTATCAACCCCCAAATTAAAAAAAAACCCAACAAACAAAGAAACAAACAACAACAACAAACTCTATAAGAACCTCATGACAGGGATAAACTCTTACATCTCAATAATTAATCTGAATGTGAATGGACTAAATGAACCACTAAAAAGAGAGCGAGCTGGATTAAAAAAAAAATGACACAACTATATGCAATCTCCAGGAGACTCATTTCACCAGAATGGACACCCACAGACTCAAATTTAGAGAATGGAAAACAAATCTACAGGTGAATGCACCACAAAAGAAAGCAGGGGTTGAGATCTTAATATCAGACAAAATAACTGTCAAGTTAGAAAAATTTAAAAAGATATGGAAAGTCACTACATAATGATAAAAGTTTCAACCCGGTAGCAAGAAATATTCATCCTAAACATATATGCACCCAACATAGATCATAAAGTTTTATAAAGTAACTTCTAGATAAACTAAAAAAAGATATTGACTCTAACACTATCATACCTGGAAACTAAAACACCTCACTAACAGCCCTAGATAGATTACTGAGGTAAATAAATCAGCAAGTTTCAGAAGCTCAACTTGATGCTTGACCAAATGGACTTAATAGATAACTACAGAACATTAAATCCAACAAGCAAAGAATGTACATTCTACTCATCAATACATGGAAAGTACTCTAAGATCGACCACATCCTTGTCCTTAAATCAAGCATAAACAATTTCCATAAGATTGAAATACTGCCATGCACTGTCTCAGAATGCAGTGGAATAGAAATAAATATGAACAAAGACTTAAACACTAAAAAGCGTGATGTTGAACAGCTCCTGAGTTAATAGGAAAATCAACACAAAAATTAAAAGATTTCTGGAAACAAATGAAAATAAAAACACATTTTATAAAACCTCTAGGATGAATGGAAACAGCACTGAAAGGGAATTCATTTCTTCATGTACACAAATCAAGAAAATAGAAAGATGACAAATTATCAGTCTAACAAATCACTAAAGGGAGCTAGAAAGATAAGGCCAAACCCTAACTTTAGCAGAAGAATCCAGATCACCTAAGTAAAAGCCCAAATACAGAACATAGAAGAAAAAAATCATAGAAAAAATAAATGAAACAAAAAGCTGGTTCTTTTAAAAGATGGACCCCTAGTCAAATTGACCAACAAAAAGAGAAAAATCCCAAATAAACACAATCTGAAATGCAAAAGTTCAAATCACAAAAGACCCCGAAGAAATACAAAAAAATTATCATAGATTACTATGCACAACTGTTTGGAAATAGACTCAAAAACTTAAATGAAATGAATGTCTTTCTGACATCATACAACCTCCCAAGTTTGAAACAAGAGGAAATTGAGACATTAAATAGACCAATAATGACTCAACTCAGTCATAAGAAAACTACCTAGAAAAAAAATGTTCTGGACAAGGCAGATTTGCAGTGGAGTTCTACAAAACATACAAGGATAAGCTGACACCAATCCTATTGAAAGTATTCCAAGCAATGGAGAAAGACAGAACTATCCCCCAAGTCATTTTATGAACATAACATAATACTGATACTCAAACTGAGTAAAGATCCAACAAAGAACAAAAACTACAGGCCAATATTCCTAATCAGCATAGATGTAAAAATGCTCAACAAGATTCTAGCAAATCGGATCCAAAGACACATCTCAAAAATCATCCTCCATGACCAAGTAGGCTTCATCATCCACAAGACCTCAAAATAGTAAGAGCAATCTATGATAAACCCACAGCCAACATATTGCTAAACTGACAGAAATTGAAAGCATTTTCCTTGAAAACAGGTCAAGACAAGACTGCCCCCTTCCACCCTTACAGTTCAACATAGTGTTGTAAGTTCTAACTAGAGCAATCATACAAGAGAAGGAAATAAGGGGTATCCAAATAGAAAAAGAGGATGTCAATTTATTTCTCTTGGCTGATAATATGACTCCACAACTTGAAAATCCAAAAGAATCTATCAAAAAGTTTCTTGCACTGATAAAGGACTTTGGCAAAGTCTCAGGGTGCAAAATCAATGCACAAAGACAATCACATTCTTATATACCAACAACAAACAGGCAGAAACCCAATAAAAGAGAGCCCCACTCACAATGGCAAGAAAAAAAGCAAATGAAATAACGTTGACATATTCCTAACCAGAGAAGTGAAAGATCTCTACAACAAAAACTACAAAACATGGCTCAGAGAAATCCAAGAAGACACAAATAAATGGAAAAATATTCCATGGTCATGGATAGGAAGAATCAACGTTGTTAAAATGTCCATCCTACCAAAGGCAATCAACAGATTCAGCGCAATACCCATTAAATTACCAACATCATTCTACTTAGACCTGGAAATGACAATACAGAAATTCATATGGAAACATAAACAACCATGAATAGCCAGAACAATCCTTACCAAAAGAAACAAAGTAGGAGGTATTATACTTCCAGACTTCAAGCTTCACTATAAGGTTACAGTAATCAAAACAGCCTGGCATTGGTATAAGAACAGGCACCTAGAACAATACAACAGGATAGAGATTCCGGAAGCAAAGCCTCACTTTCTCAACCAACTCATCTTCAACAATGCCTCCACTGACAACTACTGGGGAGAGGAGAACCTATTCAGTAAATGATGCTGGGAAAACTGGCTGACTGCATGTTGAAGATTAAAACAAGACCCCTATCTATCACCATACACAAAAATCAACTCTAAATGAATCAAAGACCTAAGCATAAAACCTCAAGCTATAAGAACCTTAGAAAATTCAGGAGATACTCTTATGGAAATTAGAACTGGCAACCAATTCCTGATCAAACCCTAAATGACCATACCATAAGAGATAAGGTAGACAAGTGGGACCTCATCAAACTGAAAAGCTTCTGCAAAGCCAAAGAAACCATCAAGAGAGTGGAGAGACAGCCCACAGACTGGGAAAAAGTGTCTGCCAACTGTATATCTGGCAAAGGCCTAACATCCAGGATCTACAAGGAATTCAACCATGTCAACAAACAAACAAACAAACAGCCCCATTACAAAGTGGGCAAAAGATATGAATAGACACGTCTCAAAAGAAGACATAGGAGCAGCCAACAGACACATGAAAAAGTGCTCAGCCTCACTAGTCATCAAATAAATGCAAATTAAAACCACACTGAGATAACACCTAACTCCAGTCAGGATGGCCATCATCAATAACTCAAAAAACAACAGAAGCTAGAGAGGATGCTGTGAAAAGGGGAACATTTCTACACTGTTAGTGGGAGTGCAAACAGATACAACCTCTGTGCAAAATAGTGTGGCAATTCCTAAGAGATCTTAAAATTGGCCTTCCATATGACCCAGCTGTCCCCCTGCTGGGAATCTCAAATCACCCTATGAAAAAGATACCTGCACACACATGTTTATTATAGCACTATTCACAACAGCAAAAACATGGAACCAACCATGCTGCCCACTGAAACTTGACTGAATAAAAAAATGGGGTACATGTACACAATGGACTATAACGCATTCATAAAGAAGGACAAAATTATGAAGTTTGCAGTAACTTGGATGAATCTAGTCTATTATGCTCAGTGATCTATTACAGAAACAAACAACTGAGTACCACATGTTCTCACTCATAAGCAGTCCATGAACAATTATCATAATAGCATAAGAAAGGGATTGGCTGTAGTGAAAAATTGCCAGGGATATGGTGGGGGACAGACTTCATCAATAAGGGTACCTGATCTCAAACCAGGGAAAGTAAAGAATAAAGTCTAAAGTGAGGTCCAAACTTTACCTGTAAAATAACCATCTATATACCCAATCCTGAATTACATCCCACATCTTTAAATTAATAATAATAAAAGTAAATAAAAAGAAACTCCTAGAAGAAATAATCAGGAAAATGTCCATATTTGACTGTTGCAAATCACTTTTTTGAATAAGACCTCAAATCTCAGGTAATAAGAAAAACTAGATAAATAGAATTACATCAAACTAAAAAGCTTCTATAGAACAAAGGAATCTTCAGTAGAGCAAAGAGACAATCTACATATTGGGAGAAAACATTCATAAACAATGCATTTAATAAGAGGTTAATATCCAGAATCTATGGAAACTAAAAAAACCAAATAGCAACAGAACTGAATTGACTTTTGACATGTCTAAAAAACAAATACAGATATGAATTGAATTTTGACATTTTAAAAAAAAAAAAAAAAAAAAAAAACCCAAAGCATATAAATTGTCAACAGGTATGTGAAAAAAATCTCCAACATCGCTAATCATCAGGGAAATTCAGATAAAATCACAACGGGATATTATCTTACCCTAGTAAGAATGGCAATTATAAAAAAAAGTCTGGCGAGAATGTAAAGAAAGGGTAACTTTTATGTAGTGTTGGTGGCAATGAATTAGTACAACTTATAAACAACAGTACAAAGGTTCCTCAAAACACTAAAAATAGAACTACCATGTGATTTAACCATGCCACTACTGGGCATATATTAAAAGAAAATGAAATCAATATGTTGAAAATATCTCTCAATTCCATGTTTATTGCTACACTATTTACATTAGCCAAGACATGGAATCAACCTGAGTGCCCATGAATGAATGAATAGATAAAGATAATGTGGTATGTATACACAATGAAATACTATTCAACAACAAAAAGAATGAACTTCTGTCATTTGTGACAACATGGCTAATCATAGAGCAAATTATGTTAAGTGAAATAAGCCATGCACAGAAAATCAAACACTGCATGACCTCACCCATGCGGTATCCAAAAATGTTGATTAACCTCACGGAAGCAAAGAGTGGAATAGTGGCCACTGGAGACCAGGGACAGCAAGAAAAGTGGGGATAGGAAGGGGATGATCAATGGATTCAAATTAAAGCTAGATAGGAATTATTCATTCGGGGTTGTTTTGCACCCAAAAGTGATTATAGTAAAAAAAAAAAAAATGTATTGTACACTTCATGATAGTTGAAAGAGAGGATTTTGAATGTTCTAACCACAAAGAAATAGCAAGTGTTAGAGGTGATGAATATGCTAATTACTCTGATTTGCTCTTCACATTATGTATATATGTATTAAAACATCACCCTGTAACCCATAAATATGTGCAATTTTTATGTTTCACTTAAAAACAGAATATAAAATCTGTGGTATAAAAAATAAAAAGTGGGATATGTATATAAGGCACTTACCATAAACGGAGCTTGCAGAACTAAAGTGACTCTGGGTGAGTCTGAGTAAGTGGTGAATGAACGTAAAGGCCTAGGACATCACTGTACCCTACTCTTGATTTTATCAACATTATAAACTTCAGCTACAGTGAACTGATTTTAAAAAGTCTTTAATAATAAATTAATCATTACTTATTGTAACTTTTTACTTCATAAACTTTTTAAGACTTTCTGATCCTCTTGGAATAACACTCAGTTAAAAAGGCAAACACATTTCCATCTGTACAACAATGTTTTCTTTCTTTATATCATTATTCTATAAGGTTCTAATTTAATTTTAAATATGTGAGTACAATTCAGGGATAGGTATACAAATGTTCATTGTGCAAGTACCCTTACTGCATCTATTAAGATGACATGATTTTTTTATATTATTCCAAAATTTTGATGAATCAAATTGACTGATTTTCTAATGTTGAAACAAACTTGAATTCCTGGTATAAGAACAATATGTCATAATATATTATGGTCATTACACATTGCTGTAAAAAGTTAGTTTATCATACATTTATCATATATACGTTTTAATTGTGCATATACACATATATAATAAATATATACATCACAGGAATATATGTACATATATTTTAATAATTATACATCCCCGGTTTTGCATAATATATACATCTTATATAATCCTAGTAAAATTATATTTTGTAAAGGTATGGCTAGTTACTCATGGTCATATAGCCAATTAAATGCTAGGTCTAGAAGACCTAGCATTTAATTGGAAGACTTGGCAGTGCTGACAGCAGTGGATGAGTCAGGTGAGTCCAGATCTAACCCATTCTCCTTCCACAGTAGATCATGGGGCATCTGACCCACACTGAGAACAGCCCTATCAGACTGCACTGAGAGCAGAGGGATGGGTTGGAAACTGGAGCCATTCCTTAATGCAGCGGTGGCAGCCAAAAGCGGTGGCAGCCAAAAGGGACCAGGAGTTACAGAAATCGCCACAGAGCAAGTTTTTTTGTTTGTCTGCTTTTGTTTGGTTTTTGTGTTTGTTTTTTTTTTTTTTGAGTTGGAGTGTCACTCTGTCGCTCATACTGGAGTGCAGTGGCCTCTCCCGGCCACCGCAGCCTCAACCTGCTGGGCTCCGTGAACCTTCTGCCTCAACCTTCCAAGTAGCTGGAACTACAGGCACATGCTATCACACCGGGCTAATTTTTTTGATTTTTATTGTAGACATGAGGTCTCGTCAAGTTGCCCAGGCGGGTCTTGAACCCTCGGGCTCAGGCAATCCACTCACCTCGGCCTCCCAAAGCACGGAATTACAGGCTGAGTCACTGAGCCCAGCTGGTTTTTATATTTTTTCTTCTCTCTTTCTGTTTTTGATTACATTTTTATACTTGCTTTGTTTATTTCAATGTTTTTTTTTAGATTTTCTGTTTGTATTTTTGAAGGTAGAAATAACAGCCCCCGCCCGCAGGCTACTTCAGAATTGAACAAAGTCAGAGGATCTACATAAGGAAGAGTGAGACTGAGTAAACAGAAGTAAAAGCTATCCTCCCTGCTGTTGAACAACAGAATTAAAGAAGAGGTTGAGGGGGGGGTAGGGGAAGCATACATAAATGAAGAAAAACCAAAGGAAGAATATGGGTCTCATACAGAGCCCTGGGAGAACAATTGAAAATACAGACTTCAAAACTCAAACAATGAAGAGCCCCCAGCATGGCTGGTCTCAAACCACAAACACAGGTATCAAGATACTAACAGAGAGAATAAATAGAAATGAAGAAAGACAAGAGGAAAGAATGATGGAATTGATAACTGAGAAAACAGCAATAAAGAATACAGTGCATGAAATAAATAACAAACTGATAAGAATGGAAAGCAGAATTAACCAAGCAGAAGAAAGAATCTCAGAGCTTGAGGACCAAAATATGGAACTAACCCAAACTGTTATAAACATAGAAAAGAAGTTTAAAAGGACAAAACAAAGCCTCCAGGAGATGAGAAATTATATCCAGAGGCTGAAACTAAGATTAATTGGAATCTCTAAGGCAGATAGAGAGACAGAGACCACCCTGGAACAAGCATTCCATGAAATTAGCCAAGAAAACTTACCTCATCTCATCAGAGATGTGACTATTCAAACACAAGAGATTCAGAAAACCCCTGCAAGATAACAAATGAGAAGACCAACTCCTAGATACATAGTAATTCACTTACACAAAGAAAGTATAAAAGAAAAATCCTATAGGCAGAAAGAGAGAAAGGTCAGATTACCTACCAGGGAAGATCAATTAGAATAGCAGCAGACATCTACAGAAATACTTCAGTCTAGGAGAGACTGGAGTTCAATGTTCAAAGTTCTCAAAGATAAACAATTTCAACTAAGAATTGCCAACCCAGCTAAGCTAAGTTTCATCAGTGATGGAGAAATAAAATTCTTCACAGACATTCAATCTCTAAGAGTTTATGCAGCCTCCAGATCAGCTCTACAAGAAACACTTAAGTAAGTATTAAATACAGAGAAAGAAAAAAACAACAACACCCTTCCAAAGAATGCAGGAAAAAGATTGAAAACAAACATAAATCAATTCAAAACTCAAAGAAAGACAACAAACAAACAGTAACAGCACCAACAAACTCTATAAGAACCTCATGACCTCATGACAGGGATAAACTCTGACATTTCAATAATTAGCCTGAATGTGAATGGACTAGGTACACTGCTGAAAAGACATAGAATGGGAAACTGGATAAAATATCATAATGCAACAATATATAGTCTTCAAGGACTCATCTCACCAGATATGACACCCACAGACTCAAAGTAAGAGGATGGAAAACAAATTTTCAGGTGAACAGAACACAGAAGAAAGCAGGAGTTGTGATCTTAATATCAGACAAAATGCCCTTTAAGAAATCAAAAATTTAAAAAGATACAGAAGGTCACTACATAAAGATAAAAGGTTCAATCCTTCAACAAGAAATATCCGTCCTAAATATATATGCACACAACATAGAGGCACCAACTTTCATAAAGCAGCTTCTAGGTAAATGAAACAATATAACTACTGTATCACTATTATATCTGGGGACTTAAATACACCACTCATAGCCCTAGACAGATCACCAAGACAAAAAATCAACAAGGAGATCTGGAAACTCAATGTGACGCTTCAGCAAATGGACTTAACTGATACCTACAGAACACTCCACCCAACAACCATGGAATATACATTCTACTCATCACCACATGGAATATACTCTAAGATTAACCACATCCTCAACCATAAATCAAGCCTAAAATAATTTCATAAGATTGAAATACTGCCATGCACCTTCTCAGACCACAGTGGAATAAAAATAAATATCAACACCAACAAAAATTCCTCCAAAACCTACAAAGATGTGGACACTAAACAGCATGATGCTGAACAACTCCTGACTTAACACAAAAATCAAAACAGAAATTAAAAGATTTCTGGAAACAAATGAAAACAAAGAAACATCTTACCAAAATATCTGGGATACCATAAAATCAGTACTAAGAGGGGAATTCGTATCTCTAAAAATACACATGAAGAATGGAAAGATCACAAGTTAACAGCCTAACAAATCACCTAAGGAAGCTGAAAAAACAAGACCACCAAAATCCTAACTTCATCTGAAGAATCCAAATCACCAAAATAAAAGACTAAATTTGGGGCACTGAAGACAAAAATATAATACAAAAAATCAATGAAACAAAAAGCTGGTTCTTTGAAAGGATAAACAAGATTGGTGGACCCCTAGCTAAACTGACGAAGACTGATGGAACCCTAGCTATACTGACCCAAATAAACACAATCAGAAATGCAAAAGATCAAGTCACAACAGACAATGATGAAATACAAAAGACTATCCAAGATTAGTATGCGCACTTATTTAGAAACAAACTTGAAAACCTAAATGAAATGGAGGACTCTCTGACATCACACAACCTCCCAAGGTTAAAACAAGAATAAATCAAGACCCAGTAACAACCCAGGAAACTGACTATGTCATAAGAAAACTACCTAAAAAAAAAAATTCTGAGCCAGGCTCAGTGGCTCAGCCTGTAATCCTGCGCCTTTGGGAAGCTGAGGTGAGTGGATTGCCTGAGCCTGCGGGTTCAAGACCCACCTGCGCAACTTGGCGAGACCTCATCTCTACAATAAATCAAAAAATTAGTGGGGCGTGGTAGCACGTGCCTGTAGTTCCAGCTACTCGGAAGGCTGAGACGGAAGGATCGCCGGAGACCAGCAGGTCAAGGCTGCGGTGGCGGGGAGCGGCCACTGCACTCCAGTCTGGGCGACAGAGTGAGACTCCAGCTCAAAAAAAAAAAATTCTGGACAAGATGGCTTTCTAGCAGAATTCTACGAAATATACAAGGAGGAGCCGATATCAATCATATTGAAAGTATTCCAGGCAATTGAGGAAGATGGAACTCTCCCAAATCTTTTTATGACGCTAACATCACATTGATACCCAAACGGGGACAAGTTCCAGCAAAGAAAGCCAATATACCCGATGAACATAGATGCTAAATTCTCAACAAGATTCTAGCAAACTGTATCCAACAACCCATCTCAGAAGTCATCCACAACAACCAAGTAGGCTTTATCTCCAGGATGCAGGGCTGTTTCAATAGCCACAAGACCATAAACATAATGAAATACATCAGCAGATGTAAAAACAAAAAATACATGATTATATCATTAGATGCAGAAAAAGCTTTTGATAAAATCCAGCACCCCTTCTTGATATAAACGTTCCAACATCTAGGCATAGATGGAACATACCTCAAAATAGTAAGAGTTATCTATGAGAAAGTCACAGCCAACATACTGCTAAACAGACAGAAATTGGAACCTTTTACCTTGAAAACCAGAACAAGACAAGGATGCTCCCTCTCACCCCTGTTGTTCAACAAAGTATTGGAAGTCCTAGGTAGAACAATCAGACAAGAGAAGATGGTCAGCGGTATCCAAATAGGAAAAGAGGTAGTCAAGTTATCCCTCTTTGCAGATGACATGATTCTATACCTCGAATATCCAAGAGAATTTGTCAAAACCTCCTCGCACTGAAAAATAACTTTGGCAATTTCTCAAGGTATAAAATAAATGTGCAAAAGATAGTCACATTCCTATACACCAACAATAAACAAACAGAAATGCAAATAAAAAGCATAATCTCAATCACAGTAGCCACAAAACAAACGAAATACCTTGGCATCTTTCTAACCAGAGATGTGAAAGACCTTTTACAACAAAAACTACACAACACTCGGCCGGGCATGGTGGCTCAAGCCTGTAATCCCAGCACTTTGGGAGGCCAAGATAAGAGAATTGGCTGAGCTCAGGGGTTCAAGACCAACTTGGGCAACTTGGTAAGACCTCATCTCTACAATAAATCAAAAAATAAGCTGGGCTTGGTAGCACGTACCCATAATTCCAGTTACATGGAAAGCTGAGGAGGAAGGATAGCCTGAGCCCTGCAGGTCGAGGCTACGATGGCCGTAAGCATGCCACTGCACTCCAGCCTGAATGACAGAGTGAGACTCTGACTCAAAAACAACAACAACAACAAAAACTACACAACACTGCTCAAAGAAATCAAAGATGACACAAACAAATCGAAAAATATTCCATGCTCATGGATTAGAAGAATCAACATTGTTAAGATGTCCATCCTACCCAAGGCAATCTATAGATTTAATTCAATACCCATTAAATTATCAGTGGCATTCTTCTCAGACCTAGAAACAACAATATAGGAATTCTTACAGAAACATAAATGACCACAATCAACCAAAACAATCCTCAGCAAGAAAAAAAAAAAAAAAAAGTGGGAGATATCACATTCCCAGACTTCAAACTTTATCGTAAAGCTACAATAACCAAAACAGCCTGGATTGGTACAAGAACAGGCATATAGACCAATGGAACAAGATAGTGATCTCAGAAGCAAAACCTCAATTTCTCAACCAACTCATCTGCAACAAAGCTTTCACTATCAACCACTGGGGAGAGAAGAACCTATTCAGTAAATGGTTTTTGGAAAACTGGCTGACCACATGCAGATGATTTAAACAAGACCCCAATTATCTATCACCATGCACAAAAGTCAACTCTAAATGGATCAAAGACTTCTAAACATAAGACCTCAAACTATAGGAACTTTTGAAATGCAGGAAATACCCTTATGGAAGTTGGAACTGGCAACCAATTCCTGATCACAACCCCAAGTGTTCATACCATAAGAGATAAAATAGACAAGTGGGACCTCATCAAACTGACAAACTTCTGCAAAGCCAGAGAAACCATCAAGAGAGCGGGGAGACAACCCACAGCCTTGGAAAATATATGTAAAAACTGTATATCTAACAAAGGCCTAACATTTAAGATTTACAAGGAACACAAACATGCCAAAAAGAGAAAAAAAACAAGCAACCCCATTACAAAATGGGCAAAAGATGCAAATAGACACTTCTCAAAAGAAGACATATGAGCAGACAACATGAAAAAAGTCTCAGCTTCATTAGTCATCAAAGAAATGCAAGCTAAAACCACACTGAGATATTGCCTAACTCCTTTCAGGGTGGTAATCACCCATAACTCAAGAAAACAACAGATGCTGAAGAGGATGCAGCAAAAAGGGAACACTTCTTCACTGCTGGTGGGAGTGTAAGCTAGTACAACCCTCTGTGGAAAACCGTTTTGCGATTCCTAAAATATCAAAAAATTGACCTTTCATATGCCCTCGCAATCCGCCTGCTGGGAATACACCCAGAGGAATTCAAATCACTCTATGAAAAAGATACTGTACACGCATGTTTATAGCAAAAACATGGAACCAACCGTGCTATCCACCAAAAGACGACTGGACAAAAAAAATTGGAACACATTCATGCTGGAACATTATGCAGCCATAAAGAAAGACAAAATTATGGATTTTGCAGCAGCTGAATGGACTTAGAGTCTATAATACTGAGCGATTTATCACAGAAACAAAGAACTGAGTACCACATGTTCTCACTCATAAGCAGAGCTTGAACAACTATTATAATACAATAAGAAAGGGATTGGCAGTAGTGGGAAACTGCCAGGGGAGGGGAGCACACCTCATCAACAATGGTACCTGCATCATGAACATTTGTATACCTTACCCTTAATTGTATCCTACATCTTCAAAATTAAAAATTAAAAAAGAAATTAGACCTCCAGATATATATAAGATTAACGTGAAATATTTCCTCCCTGAATAGTTGGGAGAACTCACTGTAAAGCCTTCTAGACTTGAATTTTTCATTTTGGGAAAAGTCTTGATAAATAATTAAATGTCTGTGATGGATGCAGGGTGATCATGACATGTGGATCACTGTCAGAAAATTATATTTTCTAGAAATGTATCCATTCTCTCCTAATTTTCAAATTTTTGCAATAAAATTATTTTTAATACCCTCTTTCTATTTCTTAGTGCCTAATAGGACCAGAATGATAGCTATTTTTTGATCTCTGTATTAGTTATTTGCTCCATCTGTTTTCTTGATCAATTTCTCCAGAGTTTAGAGGATTTTGTCTTTGCTGATTCACAGTTTTACTGATCCTCTGTTGTATGCTTTCTCCCCCATTTCATTAATATTTGCTCCCCATTTGTTACTGGATTCCAGCTTGCAGGACCCGGACACTTGCTCCTTACTCAGCCCTCCTCACATTAGAGCACAGCCCTGTGGTTCTCAGGTTACTGAAGTCCTGAGTTTGGTATTTCATGCCCTGTCTTGCATAAAGCCATGTAAGAGGACGTTCCCGTTGCTTAGGGATTGCAAACGTTTTGACGCAAAATGGCTTATAGCTCACTTAACTCACTGATTTCCCATTTTCCCTTCAGTTGATCCTGGAAGTCATTAATATCTTGTCAGCTTTTAAGAAGTTAATGAAATATTTTATTCAGCTTTATTAGTCGTGTGGGTGGTCGGTTGGTTTAAATAATAGTAACTTCCTTACCTGTTCTTTAACTGTTTCAGATGGCATCTTCCCCCAGTTGTGCCTTATTCAAGAACAGGTGCATGTGTTGTCATAACAAAGTAGGCAACAAAAATAAATCATATAGAAATTATATATAATATATATATATACATATATATGCATAGCATATTACTGCTGCAATGTTCTCTTTTATTTTTAAAGTAGAATCATTCCTACATGTGCATGACTATTGTTGAGCTTGAAAACTGTTACAGGCTATCTTCCTAACCTGGATAGGGCCCATATGTCCTTTTATCTCTGTGTGTGAGCTTCCTTCATCAGACATACTGTAATTTCAGAGGCTCAAAATGGATATTTCATTAAAAAGTTCTAATTTCTTTTCTACTTCAGTACACCCATAACAAAGAGAAACAATAGTGTCAACTTTTTTTTTGCAAAAAACAAAATCTCCAAAAATATTATATAACAGCATTTTAAAATGTTAAATTTTCAGGATGTTAGTAGAGATGCCGAAAAAGCACACTAATCTTTCTGTATAAAAGACTAGACTTTAGCACACTCCATATCAAATCTGGTTTTAGCCAGATTCAAAGTACTTAGAATTGCTAAAGCGATTATTCTAAATCTCAGCAAGTAGCTACTTGAAACTGATGCGTTCCCCCAGGAAGTAACAGTGCTGTACTTGCTTCCCACCTGTTTTGTTTTGTGTTTGTTTTTGACTTCTCAGGACATCTGAAAATAAAAATGCAATAACATCACATAAAGTCAGTCTGTGGCCTAGTGAGGTGATGGTGAGTTCTCACGAAAAAACAGTACATTTTTTTTTACTCTGCATTATTATTTGTAAAGAGAATGTAAATCAGCATTTTAGAGCTTTAATTACCATTTTTCCATTTCCACATTGAGTACCACTATGCTCTGCTGACCTTCAATTTTTCTCATTTAATTAATTTGCATTTTTAAATAAGAAGAAATACGGTGAACAAGGCTACACTTAGCGTATCTGAACTCAGTCACTCTGATCACAACCCTTAGAACTACTCATTTTTGGCCTTTGAGGGGATTCCGGAGGGAATTTCATGTTTGGGGTTTCACAGAACTGTTCTATCAACCACATCTTGACAGCTTGATCCTCAGCCTTCAAAACAACACCCTGTGAAATATTATATTACATGTGATGATGTAAGTGAATGGAAAGAACATTGAAGGTGGAAACTACCCAAACTGAATTCAAGTTTGGCGATCCACATTGCTGAGATGAGTAGCAAACGCTACATATGTTCTCAGCTGTCCAGTTTATCTATTGCAAGTGTGATATGGATCTGTCCAATTGTCTCTCTGTCTCATAGGCAACATCATTGCAAACGGTCAGTGGATGGAAACAATTTGAGAAACGAGAAGTGTCCCTTGCCTCTTACTAGCAATTTGCTTCTTCTTATCTCATCCTTGCTCTTCAAGTGGCCTCAACGGAGCCAGTAGTGTTACCTCATAGCCACCTCTCACTGTTTACAGAGCAACCCCAGTGAAATAATGTGTCCAAGCCATCCTCACCTCTCACCTGGAAAAGAGCAGAAGCCTCGTACCTGGTCCCCCTTTGTCCACGCTTGCTCCCAACAATGCTTTCTCTGTGGAGTCGTCATGGTGATCTTGCCCAAATGTTCATGAGTTCATGTTATCCTCCTGCTTGGAACCCCTCAAGACTTCCCATCACACACTTAGACTGAAACCTGAAGTCTTTGCTGAGCTCACAAAGCTCTACACAATCTCACCACCACCTGCCCTTCTGACCGTATGTCCTGCCACCTTTCTCTTCATTTTCAAGGTCAAACTTTGCTGATCTTTCTGCTTATCACCTACACGAGGCTCTTTTCAAATCCACCCTGAGCCGGGCTCGGTGGCTCAGCCTGTAATCCCGTGCCTTGGGAGGCTGAGGTGAGTGGATTGCCTGACCCCCGGGGTTCGAGACCCATCTGGGCAACTTGGTTAGACCTCATCTCTACAATAAATCAAAAAATCAACCGGGCGTGGTAGCGCACGCCTGTACTTCCAGCTACTTGGAAGGCTGAGGCGGAAGGATCACTGGAGACCAGCAGGTCGAGCCTGTGGTGGCCAGGAGCGACCACTGCACTCCAGTCTGGGCGACAGAGTGAGACTCCAACTAAAAAAACAAAAACAAAAACAAAAACAAAAATCCACCTTATGACCCTTGCATTCTGTTCTCGTTCATGCATCTTCTCTCTTTTGTTCACTTTGATGATTCCCTGTAACCCTTCAGATTTCAGATCAGCTATTCAGAAAAACGATCCCAGTACCCCTTACAAAGCACTCTTCCTCTACCACTTGTCATTTTTTGGCAATGCCTTATTCATTTTCTTCATACTGCTGATCACACTCCCAAATTATCTCTCAAATTTAGGTTTATTTTCACTATCTGTCTCCTCCCATTACAGTGTAAGCTCTTAGAGAGCTCATCTGACAGACTCATTGCTTGATCCCTGGTGTCATTTATTTTATTACTTATTTAAGACAGAGTAACACTTTGTTGTCCAGACTGGAGTGTAATGGTACAATCATAGCTCACTGTAACCTCGACATCCTGGGCTCAAACACTCCTCCGGCCTCAGCCTCCTGAGTATCTGGGACTACAGGCATGTGATACCCATTATTTTTTTTCTTTGTTTTTTCTAGAGATGTGGGTCTTGTGATGTTGCCTAGATGAGTCTCAAACTCTTGGCCTTAAGCGATCCTCCCACCTTGGCCTCCCAAAATGCTAAGGTTGCTGGTGCGAGCCACCCTACCTGGCCCCCGGATCCTTGGTTTCTTGAAAAGTACCTGCACACAGTAGGCTCTTGATAAACATTCCGGAATACAAGGTCCTGTATACTTGACTCAGGCTTCCTCTTCTGTATCACTAGCCATCACTCCTTCTATGATCCAGCATCATCAGCATCATCTATTGCTTGCCTTGGAACATTGGTTTAAAATGCCCCAACATTGCCTCACATGGCATACTCATCTTTGGAGATGTGTTCTGTCACCCTCTTCTTCTAGAAGTCTCTGTGACCTCCTTAAACTGTGTTACAGGGTACTACTCCATGATTGTATTACCCAAGGCCTATTCTTAGGATTGGCTTACCAAGTGCATTCGAATGTATGTGTATAGTTTTGTCTTTCTTCCACCATTTGATAGTCTGCCAAAGGCCAGGGAGATACTTTTAAAACTCTCTGTATTCACTATATCTAGCAACATGACTGACATGTAATACATGCTAAGATAAAAGGTATGAAAAAAGAAGAGCTGAATGAGGGAAGAGTATCATAAATCAGCTGAAATAAGTAAAATAATTAAACATATGAGAGTAGCAGATAAAGGACAATCTCTTTGGGCATTTCACTGAGTGTCCACCTCTCTTGAGTATAATTATGTGAGGACTTGTCCTATTCTACAGATGACAAACCGAATAAACTATAATCACATGTACAATGTTTTATGCACTTAACATGATGTTTAGATTTTTTTCTTAATAAAACCCAGTATATAAAGTTATAGACAAAATTATAAATAAATTATAGATGAAATAAAAATCTAAAGATCATTGTCTAAAATCATACAACTGAGGGTATGGTAAAACTGGAATTTACACTGAAGATTTTTGGTGTAAGCCATGCATGTGTATTGCTCTGTATCCTTCTCCCAACCTGGTAAGAAACCATGGCATAGTTAATGCTAATGCTCTAAGTTGAGGCATAAATGCATTAAACCTCTTACCTTTGTTGGATAGGTGGTGCAAGTTAAATTTATTTGTCTGAATTTTTAACAGAGTTAATACTAGATAGTTCCTGTCTCCCTGCTGATGTTAGAGAAAATATAACACAATTTTCAAATGATAAAAATAGAATGCCTAATAAAAAATCAGAAGTTTAATTAAGTCTAAACTAAAATTAACCAAATCACATTTAATACTAGAGGCGACTTTGCAGATTTTCTATTTCAGTAAGTCTCTGACTTTTTTAGATACCCAAACATCTGAGATTTAAGGCCTTTTTCAGAAGATTATCAAACATGAACTCAAAATAACTAAGTGTCGATTATATATAGACATACAGTAGCGTATGCCAATTGCTTAAGAAGATATCATGTATGTGTATGTGTGTGTGTATTTTTAGCACCTCTCCTTAGAGAACATACAGCTCCTTTATTTTCCCTAAAAATGATTGGTTCCTCTTCTAAATGTCAGCTAATCTGGGAGGTGAGTGCCTAAATTAAACATTATCTAGTAATCTTTCACAGAGGCAATAAAACCAGTGACCCTATAGGTAATGTTATTTCTAGTATTTCTTATTTGATATACCATATGAGTACAGGAAGGAACTCGCTTTGTCCTCACAGAAGCTGTGAGTTAGAGGAGGTTCTCAGGTCTACACTGTGCATCTTTTGGATCCTTGGTGGTCCATGACTGCATTAGCTCCACCAGTTTCCTCTGTGGATTAATATAAACTGGAGTGCACTCTCTCTGACCACTTTTTGGGAAGTACTGTGTGAGCACCTGCAGAGTCTCTAATCCTGACACTGGGTCCAAAATTCTCCATCCTGCAAGGCACCTTAGTCTTCACTCTTTGTTCTCAAAAACTTCATGGGATTATCTGACTCTTCCCCACAACCGTCTGTATTTTGAAAGTCCTTGTCACCTGCTTAAGTCTCTTAATTGATGGTTAGTCAGGGGAGAGAAACAAAGACCCTGGAACCTGATCTACTTCTTTTCCTAAATTCCTACCTTTCTCCTTTGTATAGGAGAGAAAAATATAAATTCAAATTTTCGAATCATGTGTGTTAACACTTTTTTCTGGTTGAAAAGAGTATCATCATTGCATTTTTCTGTGAAAAAAACACATTTCATCAATGAAGTGTCAACTTTCTAAGTTATTACAAGTTGAAAAATGTTAATATCAACTTCATTTTAGAGATGAGGCCCAAAGAAAACTTGATCCTTTCCTTAAATCTCAACTTTGCTCCTGAACAAACTTATAAGGGGCACTAATATGTAATCAGTTAAATTAAGAGTAGATGGTCATTTGAATAGTGAGAATTACGTGATTGGATAAACAATAGATCTATATATTTTTGAGAGTTACACTGGGACTCTAAAAATCTCTAACTTGTAACTATGAGTGTCTAAGACTTTATAACCTAGAACAAAGCCTGGGAGAAAAATGCATTCCGTTCTTCACGCATCAATCAGTCCATGAACCAGCAACTCACTCACTCACTCATTCAAAAAATATGCGAAATATCTACCCACTATGTTTTGCTATGTTTTGAAAACAGTGCCAATAAATGTTCTGGGTTGTGGAATGCAAATTTAATAAGAAATGGTCTCTTCCAACCAAAGGAATTAAGGGAGACAGAATATACAATACATGTTTTCAAGTGCTATAACTGAGATATTTAGAGGGTGCTGGGAACAAAGAAGGAAAGACACTAGCTGGAGCATCAGAAAAGGAGCAATATAGCAGTTGGCATTTTAAATGAACCTGAAAGGAAAGTTTTACTGAATGCTGAAAGCCTACTAGTCAAAGCGTGAGCTAAGACATAGGGACACAGAAAGTTGTGTCACTTTGTATTGAAATGTCCTCATTCTTTACTTGGAGTTTCTAATAATAGCCAATGTCAGTACATTTCTTTATATAGCAACATACGATTTAAAGCAAATAAGTGACATAGCATGACAGAAATAAGAAGGGCATAAAAAGTAGATAGATGACAGAAATCTCCAATTTATGTGTTTATTATGCCAGAGTAGTTATAACCTTGGGCTAGTTAGCCTCTCTGAGAACATTTTTTCTCCAAAAAGCTTTTTTAAAAAGTTTTCGTCATAAGGAATGAAGCAATAATGATAATGACAACAATGGAATCTTAAATTATTCAAGGATTATTGCCAAGGTGTATTGAAAGCTTTTGCCACATATTCTTGAAACAATTAATCCTCACTTCAACCTTACTATGTAGATACCCTCATTTCCCCCATCTTCCAAATAATAATCAATGCCAGCGGGTCTCAAACTTTTAAACATAGGAAACACTTGGTGTGGGTAGTTTGTTAAAAATGGTTGTTTCATAGATTGTTTCCACTTCCAGGAAATTTGATTTACAAACTGAGTGGTGATCTGCCTTGCTTGCTTGTTAGAGTCACCCGGAAAGCTTTTCATATTACTACAGCAGGGCCTCTACTCAGATAAATTTAATCAGAATACCTGGGAGTTGGGTGCTTCCAGTTTAAATATCTTCCCAGTGTATTGTAATGTGCAGCCTCTGAGGTCTTGATAAGGAAACCTACTTTGAATCGGTTGACCCAACCCCCAGATGATTCTGACTCACTCTGAGAAGCCCTGAGTCTGAGACACTCTCGGTAAAGGGAGTAGAGGGCAGATGAATTATGGAGGCAGAAGCAATCAAAGCTCATGAGTGAAGGGAAAACACACTCTGAAAACAGAGAGTTAGAAATAGGCGGAAAGGTAGCAGACGAAGAGAATTTCACAGGTGAGAAGGTTTTAGATTACTTATGGGAGCAACCTGAGTCAGTGTTGCCACTTTAGGACAGATCTCTTTTCGCACACACCATGAATGAGATTCAGGACTTTGGAACCAATGCTTGACTAAGAAGTTGAACAAAATCTTTGATAACAACTAGAAATCTCATCCCTTTTTGATAAAAGCAGTGGTGCCCGTAGGGAGAAAGAAGGAGAAGCCAAGAGTGCTTTGTAATAAGGCAACAGGAGGTAAGCTTCCAGTTAGATCTTAATTAACATTTTTATTAAAAATCATGGAAAGGGATTAAACAGAAATAAAAACAGAAAAAGAAACCTGCTGTTATCACTTAAAGTGCCAACTGCACAGATTAGAAGAAAAAAATAATGCAAATGTTACTAAAAATGTTACGATGCAATAAAACAGCAGCATTATTAGTCATTGCATCAAACAGCAAAGAATAAAGGGGTCTCCTATCTGTAATCACAAAAATAAGTAGCCACAAAAATAAAGAAAAGTTAATATTTGCCTTGGAAATAAAAAATCCAAGAATACTAGCATGTTAGTCCACTTCTAAATTATCTTTTTTTTCTTGCCACTTCTTGAAAATAGAATAGACCAGTACCTCTGAATTCATTGAGTAATTTGCAACTGCTTGAATAAAACTGTCAGGGGAAGCTCTTGGAACTTAAGGAAGTATCTTGCTTCGTGCTACCTTGACTTTGAGAATGGAAGGACCAGATGCATATCTAGATTTTAAAGTAATATGTAGTTTACATGTTTAGGTAGATTAATGTTCAATGAAAATTTATAAGATAGGCATTTTTAGGCCTTTTTGACTGACAGAAAACTGAAGCTCAGACCATCTAAGATGACAGTCAGTTCATCATATAGAAGGTAGTGTAGTACCTGAATCCTGAATCCGAGAGGCCACCAAAGAGCCAGCTCCGATGCAAGGAGGGTCTTTATTCAGGCTCAAGTCTGGGCTCACGTCTGTGACTGGCGCAGCGGTACAGGAACAAGAGCCCAGACCTAGTACAGCAAGTAGTTTATATACACAGTTACGAGGGAGGGACCAGTTTTTCCTAGGCTTGAGACATTATCCAATGAGAAGAAGGCATGATGTAGAACACGAAGTCTATGGACCTTGCAGAATTAGTTCTCAATTAGGTCCGCGGTGATGTCAGGGGACAGGAGAGCTTGAGGTTGGTGGGTTCGTTTTTGATTTGCGCGGGCGTGGTCTCGGCTGCCCATGATTGACTACTAACGGCTACACAGGCAGGGTGGAGTTAGTTAGCCATCTGGAATGTTAGATAAGCTGCAGTTTACACAGTCACTGTGACTGTGCATACATCAGCTCAGGCATACAAGCAGGTTTGAAATAACACAGAGCCCACTAGAAGAGTAGCTGGCACCACAGAGCCCACCATAATTTAAGCAAAGGAATGTCTGGGAGGGGCTTATTGCTTAACATTCACATACTGCCAGCAGAAGAAGCTGGTTATTTCAATTAACATGGTTATTATGGGACAAACAAAAAAACTTAACAAAGTTCTAAGTACAATCACTGCAAATATTTTGTAATTTTACGGTCACAGTTACTACCAGGTGCCCTACATATGCCTAGTCCTACGGGGTAGGGATTTATAAAATACAGTGAACGTGAGGTAGGAATTCATACAGGATTTATAAAATGCAGTGAACGTGAGGTAGGAATTCATACAGTCTCTCAGGTAGGAAGATGGGATTCCAGTGTAGGTTGGTTCCAAAACCAGACCTTGTTCCACTTCAGCTATTCAACCAGTTTGAACCTAATGTTGGAAACTGGAGTTAGAATTTCAACCCTTCTACCTAGCCACTGAATTTTCAAACATATCACAAAGCTGAAATAACTTCACAGTAAACATCCATATGTCCATACACTGAAAGGTTACCATTTGCATGTTGCTACACTTTCTTTATTTCAAATCTGTCCATCTATTCTTTACTTTATTTCCTCATAAATACACATTATTTCTATGCATTTTTCAGTAATTTGCAGACATTGGTACACTTGCCCCTACATGCCTAAAGTTGATTTTAAGTTCACAATAAACTTTATAATTCATGAATTATCATTATTAAAATTATGTTAGCCACTTCCCAAAATATGGTGAGGATAGTCTGTGCCCCATGTAAGGAATTTACTAGTATGATAGAAGAGAAAGAGTATCAAGTACTTGTCACAGTTACTTTGCATTTTATTTTATAATAGGTAAATCACACATGTATGTTGTATATAATAGGTAAATAAGTATTTATTATTTATTCGTTGCAAAATATGTGATTATATATTTATATATTGTATTTGCATTGTAAGACATCAATATTGTAGAATATATACATGTGTTTATATATTTAAATACATATACAAATAAACAGATAATTATTTAACATGTAGATAAGAAATGCTTCTATTTACCTTCCATAAGGTAAATGTAAACATGTATATTTATATGATAGTGATTATTTCTATTTCCAGTGATTATCTCTATTTCAGTAAAATGTTGAAAAAAAGCCAAAGCAGTTATTTGCCAAATGCTAAAAACAACAAAATAATATAGCCCAATGCCTCTGGATTTCCTGAGAGAGTCAAAACTTCTTGAATCGAAAAAGTGGGAGAAGCACTGGACCTTAAAGAAGCAAGTGCATCATGTGAGCATTTACTGTAGTTAAGGAGAAAAGGTAATCATTCCTTGACTGTCGTGATCACCCATGCAGCATGCGATCCTGTCATCTGACAAAGGAAGAGAAAGCAAGCATCACTTCCAAAATGTATATTTTAGCCTCAGTGGAGGTGCTAAAGAATGAAACAAACAGTCGCAAGTTCTACAGATGTGTTCTGATTCACACATTGACATCTGGCTTGGTGCCATGCAGCTTTCACAAAATGTGCTTCACACTCCCAGAAGCTTTCTTTGTGTTGGCAGTGGCACCGAGAACGAAGCACGAAGCAAAATATTAACATTTCACACAGCAAGCAGGTCACACCATGTGAGTTTCAGGAACAAAGTGCCTCTATTTCCCCAGAGTTTATGCCGATGACATGGCCTCTTGCACAGCTCATTACTGGTGCTCTGATGTCTTCTCCCAGAAGAATGTAGTGACTTTTGTTGGCATTGAAAAGATGCTCAATAGATCAAAACAATAAAATCAAGTGAAAACAGCCTCTGCAGGAAAGAAACACTTCTGCTCAACAACGCCTGAACTGGCGGCGTCTCCAAAGGTGTTTCCCACAGAGAGTTGCATGTGAGTGTTGCCTTTTGCTGTGAGTGCCATGGCATCTGAGACAGATAAGAAGTTGGTGAAACATATGCCAGATCTCAGGAATGGTTATATCTCTCCAAAGGATGACTAGAACTGCAGAAAAACCCAGAGGCTTCCTCTAAAGGATATTAGCACAGTGTCGGTAAGTGTCAAATCTTCATAGCTCTTCAAATCATAAGGCACCTTTTCTAAAGAGGACATGTACAAATAATGTAAAATGACTCGACTCCTTTTGAGATCACTGACCCTCGTGGAAAATCTTTTTTCTTTCTCTGCAGTGGTTAATTAATCAGAAATCAAGTGCCAGGTTGACACTTGTTACAAATGCAGATTCCTAGACATTTTTTGAATAGCTGGTATATGCCTATTGATTTACCTATGTTATCTCTTATCCTCTCCTAGATCCATGCAAGTTAAACATTATAATCCCCCCTTTATTGGTTAGAAGACTGGGGCTTAACTGGGTAAATCATGTTGTTTGAGGTCATGTCATATGAAGGGACTGTGTGATAGATGTAGGATTAAGAATCAGATTTGTCAAATGTTAGTGCTTGGGTTTTTTTCATCGTTGCATGAAGCTGGTTACAACAAGTGTTTATTAATGACTATTCCTTTATGTCCTAGGAATACAAGTTCCAGAGGAGATGTATCTTACAACAGTTCTTCTTAATCTTACGTTTGGATCTGCATACAAATCACCTGAAGAATTTTGTTAAATGCAGATACTGATTTAGCAAGTCTGGGATGTGGCCTGGCATTCTGTATTTCCAGCAAGCAACCTAGTAATATGTAATACTGCTAATCACAGGGCTTCATCTGAAGAAGGAAAGTTTAGAACATGTATCTAAGCATATAGAACTCTAAGCCTTTTTAGACACAGTGCTGGAGAGTATTTGCCTTAAATAGCAAAAGTGTTGAGTTCTGTTCAGTACCAGTCTTTTTTGGTCATCATTAATGAGAGTATCTATATTTATTTCACAGCAGGCACATTCAATTTCACTTTATTCAGCCTATCAATAGAGAATGTGGCTATCTACAAAAGTATTCATAGCTAACACTTGTCAGGTGCTTTATATTTTAAATGTCTTTTTATGGGTGATCTTATTCAATTCTCAAAAACAAAAAAACTAAAACTAAGTAGACATTGTCACTGGTTCGATTTTAGGGTGATGATATTAAGGTTCAGAAAGATGAGGTAACATGTGTTAGAATATTCATTTTTTCTGACTCCCAATGCTACACTAAAGCATAATTGACAAGACCTTGATCACAGATGTACTAGTTTGCTAGGGCATCAAAAGGTGCCACACACACTCAGTGACTTAAACAACAGAAATGTGTTGCCTCACTGTTCTGAAGGCTAGAAATCCAAGACAGGGGTTTTAGAGTGTTGGTTTTTTCTAAGGCTGTGAAGGAGAAATTGTTCAGTCTCTCTCCTGGCTTCTATTGTTTTGCTGGTAATCCCTGGTGTTCTTTGGCTTCTAGACTCATCGTCCTGATCTCTACCTTCGTGTTTACAAGGCATTCAACCTGTGGATGTGACTCTGTTCACATTTTCTTTTTTTATAACACCACTCACATTGGATTGTGCTCACCCTATGACAGCATGCCCTCATCTTACCTCATTACATCAGCAACAACTCTATTTTGAAATAAGGTCACAGTCTGAAGTCCTGAGAGTTGGGACTTCAACATGAGAATTTTGGAAGACACAATTCAATCCATAATAGTATCCATTGCCTGGTCTCCGTATAAGTAATTGCTTCTTCTCTACTTGGGAAGATATCAACAGTGCACATATGCAAATTGTTACCCATAAAGGGTAGGAAGGATACCTTTCCAGTGAGTTTTGAGGAGTTCTGGGAAGGAGATAGCAGTCCCCAGGGTAGGCCAGGAACAACTTCTATCAGAGAGATGAACACCCAGGTTATCCTTGGGGTATGAGTAAGACTTAGAAAGACAAAGAATTGAAGAACATCTCAGCTGACAAGAAGAGTGTTTTACCAAAGAGAGGAAGAAGGCAGCCCCAAAATCTGTTCTGACAAGGTCTGACCTTAGTGTATAAAAACTGGAATGCTGTCTACATCCAACATTGCAGGGATTATCTTTTTTTTTAATTCTTAACATAAAAACAATGTATGTCAAAGCATGTAGCTTATGTCTAAATATATGTTTGGAGTAGGCTGCTAAAAAAATGGAAAAAAAGCTACGGTGTGAAATATGAATGAACAATCACCTTTATTGCATTCTAGAAGACCCGTGACTTGATTTTTACACTGGGAAACGATAACAAATCTTTTCTTAGATGAAAACAAACCCAGTTCTTGTTTATAGGCCTGTGGATTTCAGAGTCAGGTCATTATAATAATTGACAGAGGACTCTGATACTTTGTCAAGACGATTTATTTAAACTCTTCTAGACAGTCTCAGAACTTACAGTTCTATGTGTAAAAACAACTCTTTCTCAGTGAGGAGAATGACATCTTTGGGGAGTTGTCTTTAAAAGGATGTAGTCACCAAAATTCACAAAGAAATAAATGTTCACACCCTGAACAGGGATTATCTCACAAGATAAATAGCCATGTCCTGGTCCAGAAAGAAATGCGTTTTGACAAGGTCAAAGACTCTCTTCTCAATCCTGAGTCCCCATTCCCTGGGACATATTAGGTTCCTTGTCTGAGTGGAAGAGCTAAGGGACTGGTGGAGAGGGAACTCATCAATTCTATCATTAGCCAGCCTTCCCTCCTAGCTTTTATAGACCGTCTTAAGTAAAAGATGAGCTGTTCTCCACGTTCTTAATTCCATTCACAGAGTGATTTAAAAATGGGCTTTTTTATTTTCAGCTCATGTAATCCTATTCATCGGAAATTCACAGGCTTCATAAATCTACTTCTTCCCCACTCCTCCCAGTGTCTAATCAGTTTCTCCCCAGCAAAAAGCCTCACTTATCATCAAATTGGTTATAGATATCTCATTGCTGTGAATACGATGTTCTAGCTTTTTCACAAATGTTTTAAATGTATTCTCAGTTGACAGCTGTCTACATGACCTCTCTTCCCTTCCCTTTGCATCTCCCTCCCTCTACTCCAGGATAGTTGACATCTTGCACACGTTCTACCAGTACCTATGCCAGGTGAGTGACATATATTACCAAATGACTTCAGAGCTTTATCCTGTAAGCTTGGATGGGCATCAACAGGCTTATTTTTTCATTAGCTAAATTCTCCAGGCAAGTATATTACATTTTTAGAAAGACACAAGTGAAAGAATGGTGAGGGTAGAAGTTAGGATAATGAATGTGAACATGATTTCTCGAACATTGAGGGAGACATCATGGGTATAGGGAGACTATTTCAGACTCATGAGAGACCCAGTGAAGGTTCAATTAAGTGGTAGGAATCTGGCACTCAAATCCAAAGGCAGTGTTCAGTAGCATGTTTACTCACTATGTGTAAGATGGTATATGGAGAGTTTTATATACACATTATCATATACCCCACTCAGTACATTGACAGGTTATTATTGTCCCCATTTTGCAGAGGAGAAGCCTGCATGCCCCATAATGTAATCACCACAGGAATTTATAAGAGATGAATCAAATGCAGTGTTCTTTCTACTATGCCATTGAAGAAAGTGTAGACAGTAAACAGTTGAGTACACATTCCCCTGGTTTCTTGTAAGAAGCTTGTTAGCCTTCTTGCTAACATTTTGAAACCTATATTTTGCTTGTATTCCTCTAAATTGTTTAAAGAAACATTTAGTCAGGCTAAATGAAACGAATTATGTGCTTGAAAGAAAGGGGAAAAAAAGAGAGAGCTTATGATGAAATTATATTGAAGTAAACCTGAAATTTTCTAAACTAGAGAAGCTATTTTACTTCTGGAAAATCTCTGGGTGAAAAATACATAATTTCTATAAAGTAGACTCTTCTTGTTCATTTACAGGCAAGTCTGCACAAAATATGACTGATTAATCATCCACTATTTAATTTAAGCTCTTTCCAATATGCTTGGATAATTGAAGGCATTCATTAGTTTTCTCAACACAGCAGAATAGTTTGACACAAAATTTTATCATATGCTTTTTAGCCATGTTCTTAGAATCCATTTCTTTGAGGAGACTCATAATTGTCAAAGAAGAAACAGAAGCTACCATTGAACTCAGTGAGAAAGACATGGACCAGAGCTCTACATATGTCATTCAGTCATTGAACAAATACTTACTATCTGCCTGTATGTGTCAGACATTATTCTATGTTCTTGGCATAAATGAGTGAATATTGATCATATAGTATTAAATCCCAGGAAGGTAAGACAGATGATAAAATAAAATATGGACATACGACATACATAAGAGTATACCATATATAGAGAGTAACAAACACTTTTAAAGAAATAGGTAGATCAGTACAATGGTGACAAGTAATGCTAGGGTGGGAAGATCTTTGACATTTTAAATAGGATATTCTGGGTAGTCATTGTGAAGATGATCTACCAGTGATAATTTGATGTTCGTTTGCATTAGCAATGCTTGGAAAAAACATTGCCAAAGTTCCTTTCAGAGACCAAGTTCTACGGAGTTGAATCTAAGAGGAACACAAATGGAGATGATTTGCAAGGGGAACCAGTGAATATGTAGTAAGCAGACTGCACTGACTGGGCAGAAAGAGCTAGTAATATATAGCTAGTAACATACAGAAGTATAAGTAAGTATAATTAAGTGGTGAAAAATGAAGTGCAGTCAAGACAAAAAGTCAGAAGTTCTTGGTACTTTTAGAGTATCAAGTATCAGGTCTAAATGGCAACTAATTTTATTAGACTGTTAGGATTGCTGTAACAAAGTTCCACTGACTGAGTGGCTTAAACCACATAAATTTATTTTCTTACAGTTATGGAGGCTGAAAATTCAAGATCAAGATGTCGGATGGTTTGGTTTCTTCTGAGGCCTTGCTCCTTGGCTTGCTGATGGCCAACTTCTTACTGTGTCTTCACATGGTTTTTCTTCTGTGTGCATACATCCCTAATGTCTCTCTGTGTAACCGAATTTCTTCTTCTCATAAGAACATCAGTCAATTTAGATTGGGGGCTCTTCCCACCCCCCCCAATAACCCCGTTTAAACGTAATCACCTTTGCAAAGACTACTCCAAATATGGCCACATTCTGAGCTAATGGGGATTAGAGCTTTATGAATTTTGGGGGGGTTACATTCAGTCCATAACACTTATTTAAATAGTAACAAACAAGCTGAGATTAGAAACCAAAAAAATTAGAAAAAGATCATGAATTCATGAATTCATTTTGATATCAAAATGAACTCATGAATTCATGACCTTCTTCTAATTAAAAGCTAGTATCAAAAGTAGTCCATGATCCCCAACCCAGAGGACCCAGACAAGTGGAGAAAAACAGATCTGCTTAAACTACCTCGCCATTCTCCAGGCAGAGACTTCTATTGCCCCGCCCACCTATCAACAAACTTTACCTCATTTCCTAAGGCCAGGTATTGCAGCCTCTTGCCGAGCTATTCCACTGCGTGCTGGGAGTTTAGGGTCCCTGCCCACTCCGGCTCTCTCCCCGGCTGCATTGTCTCCAGCCCAGCACCCAGCACCGCCGGTCACACAGGGAGGCTCTGGGCACCTGCCCCTCAGAGACACCAGTCCCATTCCTGGCTGAAGTACCCTGTGGGGGGCCCAGAGCAACTCTTGCCGCCCACTGCCTGCCCTTTGGAGCTTTGGAGCTCTGGAACTCCGGGCCCACCCAGGTTGAGGCACTCAGTGCGAGACCCCAAGCCGGGGGACCCAGAGAAGTGGAGAAAAACAGATCTGGGAAAACTACCTTGCTATTCTCCAGGCAGAGACTTCCATTGCCCTGCCCACCTATCAACAAACTTTCCCTCAGTTCCTAAGGCAACAGTGCAAAACAGGAGACAAAGCCCCACCCCTACGCTGCAATGAAAAACAAAAGGGAGAGGCCGGAATCAGAGATCACAGAAGTGACTCTAGTCTGATCGCTTATTTTGACTTATGATTTTATCATTGAAACTGTTGGTTTAGATCACGTTTGGTGTTTACCTTCTGACTTACACTGGTTCTTGATTTTATTGGCCTGTCTCTGTGTAACTATCAGTACTCTTTAGGGAATCTTTCTTACCTTTCTTCACTTCTTCCCAGCCCTGTGTCTCTTTCTCATCTGATAGTTGGTATGTATATCTGTTTTCCCTCTCGCACTTCTCTCTTTCGCTTATTTTGACTTATGCTTTTATCATTGTAACTGTTGGTTTAGATCACGTCTGTTGTTTACCTTCTGACTTACATTGTTTCTCGATTTTATTGGCCTGTCTCTGTGTAGCTATCAGTACTCTTTAGGGAATCTTTCTTACGTGTCTTTCTTCACCTCTTCCCGGCCCTGTGTCTCTTTCTCAACTGAAAGTTGGTATGTATATCTGTTTTCCCTCTCGCACTTCTCTCTTTCTAACTCCCTATTGACCCCCCCTTCCTCCATTATTTTCCTCTTTTATATGCCCCCTTTTTAAATATAGGAATCAAGACTGCATACTGCTGAATACACAGACTGTAAAGCAGAGGGAAAAGTGAACAAAGCCAGAAGACCCTCATAAGGAAGAACAGGTCATTGCAGAAGAGAAATAAAAGCAACCCCACCTTCCCTCAAAAACAGAATTGAAGAGGGGGAGGGAAAGGGGGAGAGGAAGAAAAATCTACAGAAATGAAGAAAAACCAAAAGAAGAGTATGGGTCTCTCCCAGACACCTGGGAGAGCAGACACTGAGAAAACTGACTTTGGAATGCAAACAATGAAAAGCCCCCAGTATGAAGGGTCTCAAACTGCAAATGTAGATATCAAAACAATAATGGAGAGATTAAAAAGAATTGAGGAGACACAAGAAGAAACTAGGAAGGAGCTGATATCTGAGATAACAGTAATAAAGAATACTGTGAATGAAATAAATAACAAATTGATAAGCATGGAAAGCAGAATTACCCAAGCAGAAGAAAGAATCTCAGAGCTTGAGGACCAAAATATAGAAATAACCCAAACTCTTAAAAATACAGAAAATAAACTCAAAAAGACAGAACAAAACCTTCAAGAGATGAGTGACTACCTCAAGAGGCCTAACCTAAGAATAATAGGACTCCCTGAGGCAGAAAGAGAAACAGAGACCACATTGGAACAAACTTT